>NC_143568.1:62750000-63050000 GCF_054136105.1 Typopeltis vanoorti
GGATTTGAATCAAGGTATAGCTCTAGAAATTCAGGCTTAATGATCACATTTCTTATTTTTGGAGTGGGCAGAAGCACAAATTTTAGATGCAACCAGGAAATGATACTATCAAGATTAGGTTTATCTAGGTTTAAATACCAAAATTTCTTTTTCTCAAGGTCTTTCTAATGTCTTTTGAATGAAAGGCTAAAGGAGCCATGTAATGCACGTTTCTGGTGTGGTTGAAGATTGCCTCAACGATGTCAAGAAGGCAGTTTTGTATTTAGGTGCTGATGTAGTGGCATATGAATGACAGAGATAAAAAAGTGGAAAGACAGATGGACATAAATTGTGCTCAACATCCTTTGATAGGGATTAGAAGACAAAACTAAAATTGTGCAAAAGACAAATTTCTGAATCCAGTTCTTTAAAGTCAAATTTTTAGGAAGTTTTGCAGTTGTTTTTGTAATGTTTAAGTGTATGTCAAAAGTAAAGCTGGAGTTTTTGTCTTGTCTCAATCTACCTGCGATATGGTGAATTGTTTCTTAGACTGCTTCAATATTACCAGAAAACCAAGGCTTAGATATTGGTGGAATTTTTGAATAAAGAATGGAATAAAAAGCTTTCGGGCAAGGACAATTTCTCAAACTTGATCTAAGTTTGAGAAATTACTGAGGGCATATAACATATTCAGAAGGAGGACTAGTTAAGAGATCAAGAATGATAATTCTTGACTTAGGCAATGCATTGGCATTGCTTAAAGTGTGGTGAGTGCAGAGACAGTCAATGTATTTAAGTCAAGGTGTGATGAACTGTGCAGGTAACAGTGGTATCTCCTGTGATGAGTCACTTGACTCCATGGAGGTTTGGTGATAATAATAAATAAGCAAAAAAATATCAAATCCATAAAAATGGGGAAAAAAAAAATCCTTAGCCCACCTGCAGTTTGAATGTGCTATAGGTTTGCAAATAAATATTTTGTGACTGGGAGTCACACAGTCTGGAACAGGAGAGTGGAAACAACAGTCTGATTATAGAAGGGGAAGGGAAAATGAGCCCTGGCAGTTTATCCACTTGGTGCTGAGGTATTGCCAAAGAGCACAATATTGAGATCTACAATTTTCCTCCAAATCAGCCTGTTACTTGTCAAGCCTCCAACATTATCAGATCTTATATTTCTATCGTCTAAGGAACTTTGTTCCGTATCAATCCACCTATATCTTGGTCTTCCTCTGGGTTGTTTTCCTGCCAAACTGGCAGAGAACACTTGCTTTGCTATTCTTTCCTTGCCCATTCTGTTTAAGTGACCATACCACCTGAGATTAGCTCTGCTAACACATTCCTGGATGCTGACAATGTCTGGTTCATTCCTAATGTCCCCGTTTTTAATATGATATTGCCAATGATGCCATCTGTTCACACCTCTAATCTTTCTCAGGACTCTCATATCTGCAGTGTCTAGCCTTTGTTCAAGTGTTTTACTTCTGAGCTAGCTCTCAGATCCATAAGTTACAACTGGTTTGAACACTGTCTTGTGTACAGCAAATTTAGCGTTCTGACTAATTTCTCTCTTATTCCATATGAATTTATTCACTTGTCTTCCTACCATACCAGCTTTGTTGATTCTGTTGTCTATTTCCATATTTAATTTACCATCTTCACTAAAAATCGTTGATAAGTAGCTGAAATGTTTTACTTGTTCCACAAGTTCTCCATTCACAACACAGTTGACATTTTCAACGATTCTACCTCTTTTCTTTGTCTTTTTGTTGCTGACCTTCATACCATATCTATTACAACAACTATTCAATTTAGTCAGGGAATCTTGCAAACTTGTAGCGGATTTATTTAGAAGTATAACAACATCGTCAGCATAAAGCAAAGAGCTGACATTAACATCTCCAATTTTGATATCGAGTTTAATACCACTTTCCTTCATAATGTGATCCATATAGATAACGAATAGCAGAGGAGATAATGTACATCATGTCCAACACCAGATTTAACATTAAACCATCTTCCCATACTTCCTTCAATTCTAACTGCTGACTTACAACTCAAATAATGACTAATTATTGCTTGATATAATGCCCATTGACACCATATAACTGTAGCGTATTGAATAGCTTCTCTCTTGGCACCTTGTCATATGCTTTTTCCAGATTGACAAAACTAACTTAAATACAGATCTTTGTTATATTCCCATGCTTTCTCGACTATTTGTTGCAAAGTGAAGATATGATCCTGACAGCCTCTATTTGGCCTGAATCCAGCTTGTTTTTCACCAAGCTTTTCTTCCACAATTCTTTTCAACCGTTTCTCAAGTATACTTGCATAGATTTTGCCAGGAACACTCAGTAGGGAAATACCTTTGCAATTCTCACATTCAGTTTTATTTCCCTTTTTATATATGGGTACTATTAGAGCTCTACTCCAATCATCAGGAATTCGTCCCTCTGTCCAGGCCTTCTGAACTATGCAGTGCATCCACTGTAAGACTTTAATACCACCATACTTCGGCATTTCTGGTCGAATATCATCTACTTCTGCTGTCTTTCCACATTTCAAGCCTTTGATGGCTTTTTCTACTTCAAGTGATATGTATTCCTGACTGTATGCCTGTTGATTGTTTTTTACCACTGTGCTATCACTGCTTGTTTCATTTAGCAATTTTTCGAAGTAATTACTCCATAGTTCAAGGTTATCTTTTTTCCCCATTTTCATGTCACCTTTATCATCTCTAACTCCTTTTATAGTACTCTTTCCTCCATTTCTAAGCTTCTGCTTCTTCAACAACCTCCAGAATATCTTACCACTTTCTTTTCTATGTTCTTGTCAAAGTCCTCCCATGACTTTTGTTTAGCTAGTTTTACACAGTGTTTAGGATTCTTTCATTTGTCTCTGTATTCTCTAAGAGCACAAGCTGACTTATTTGCCAGGAACTTTTGATATGCTTTCTTTTTTTCTTTCACTGCCTCTTTAACTTCCTGTGTCTGCCATGGAGTTCTAATTTTTCTATCCTTGCAGACAACTTCACCACATGCCTCTCTAGCTGAATCAATCAGGGCTTCCTTCAAGGCCTGCCACTGAATCTCCAAGATTTGATTCCTGTTCTCAAACTCTTTCATTTTTTCTTCAATAATCTTTGTGTACTTTAGTCTACAGTTCACATCTGAGAGCTGCTCAACTTTTATTCCCTTTAAAACTTTCTTACATGTTATTCTTTTCAATATGAAATTCAATTTTATCCTACTCAAGACTAAATATTGATCACTTCCAATTTCAAATCCTCTGTACGCTCTGGTGTTCTGCACCAAGGAGAAAACATCACTATCAACAATAACATAGTCAATGAGTCTTTTCGTATTCCTTGCCTCTTCTCTCTATGTGAATTTGTGCACATTTTTATGTTGGAACATGGTGTTAGTAATAACCAGTCCATGTCCTGAGCAGAAATCCAACAGATATTTGCCATCATTATTAGCTTTGCTCTTTTCTCCAAATTTTCCCAAAATATTGTTGTATGTCTCACAAACATTTTGTACTCTGCTATTTAGATCCCCAACAAGGACCAACCTTTCCTTTTTCATTGTGTCAGTTGCTTTTTCTAGAGCCTCAAAAAATTCCTCCACTTCTACCTTAGTAGAACCTTCTGTGGGACCATAGGCACAAATAAGTCTCATTGTCCAGTTCCCCATTCTCATATTTGCCCACATTACTCTACTTGAGACTGACTGCCATTCAAGAAGATTAGCCTCGTATTTTGTGTTGAATACTATGGCTACTCCTTCTTTTCCTTCATTGTCATTGCCTGAATATAACATTTTGTATTTATTGCTCAGAAAGGTCTCACTAGTTTTGTCTTTTTTGTTTCAGTCACCCCTATTATGTCGATCTGGTACTTATCTAATTCCTCAGTTAGCTCCATTTCTTTGCCATTCAGGCTTCTTATGTTGATAGTACAGATCTTTAACTCTGGTGATGTTGAGTTGGGGTGTGTTTTCAGATTTGTTCCACTAGCTGACTTTTCACTGTTTACCCTGGTTCCCTGGCGAAAACAACGGGGGTCTTGTTTAACTGGGCGACGCCCCCAGCCGGCATGAAATTTTGTCATGTTGTACCATCAATTTTTATTTTGGTTTAACCAATAAGAATACAATTTGGTCGGCTAAATCCCAAATTGCCAGCCCATCCTCGTTCCAATTCAGTATCCAAGTAGATACCCAACAGGGTGCACCACGAGAAGGTAAGGATTGGACATTAGGTCAGAAGCCCTGGTCGGTTCTCCGCATTCCTTTAAAGGCTATGTGGAGGTCTCCTCTCAGTTATACAGCTTTGACCCTTACGTCCCCCCCCCCGATTACCCAACCTATCTTTGCTTCATCAGCAAATAGCTGTATGTTGTCTGTCAAATGCTTTACAATATCAGTAATGTACAGATTGAATAACAGTTGGACAAAGGACTGATCCTTGTGGTATACACTGCTAGCTATCTTGCAGACTCACACCCCCATATATCACTTTTTGATATCTGTCAGTCGGCTATTCTCTTTTCCATGCTAATATTTTATAATCAAACTTATATCCTCCAATTTATGCAATAGTCTTTGATGCTGTTTTCTGTTGAAAGCCTTAGCAAAATCCAAAATTATCATAGTGTATTCATTTCCCTTGTCTAGTTCAATGATAACATTATTATACAATGCAGGCAAGTTGCTAAAGCATGACCTTCCCTTAGTAAACCTATGCGGTTTATAGGTTTACTATGAATCGAATACTGAATACAAGCCTCAACCAATTTTTCCAAAATCTTCACCACCACCACTCCTGAGATACTCATTGGTCGATAGTTGGATACATCGGTCTTTACATCCTTTCTGCAATGAGATTACCATACATTCTTTCTATTCCTGCAGATCCCTCTGAGACTCAAATTATATAGCTTGGTCAAAGGAATAGCCGTTCAGCTGAACACTCTTCTAGCACCCATGCTGATATCCCATCAGTTCCTATTGATGAATTCTTATTGTTTGTGACAGCTCTAATACCTCCTCTTCATACACCTGAATTTCTTCATTCAGTGATGAGGTAGTAGTGAACTCAATGTTGCATATACCAGGTTGATAGCTTTTAGCAAAATGGACACTCATTAGTTGAAGATCCTCTTCTGCATCTATCACCCTCACATCATCTGCATTCGATATAATTCTCGTGGATTGTCTTTAGCTTGCAGAGCCAGTTTCTTTTCATATTTGGATTTAGTTTTCCGTACAACAGTAGTGACTATTCTAGCCTGCTGCTTATAATTTTCATAATGCATACGGTATTCCTTCCACATCGTCCTAAATATATGCAGGTTGAATAGATGGATAACTCCTCTATTCAAAAAAATTGAACGCCTATACACGTCCACACTTTTTTTAAATTCAAATCATTCTTTCCTTTCAAGATATATCAGATAATTCATAACTTTTTGATAATACAACTGAAGCTGCAATTAATACAAATTGCGTTTGACATAATATTGTATCAGCCTGTAAAGAAATATCAGTATTTCTGTGTAGGATGTCTGCTAATCAATCAAACAATTGAATACAAAGCAAGACATTACTTACTGATGTATACTGCACTACTGCTTCAGGTTCTTTAGTGCAGCGCTTCCCAAACTGTGGGCCGCGGCCCCCTTGGGGGCCGTAGGTTTTGTTGAGGGGGGCCGTGAAATAATGAAAACAAATTTAAAATGTTTTAAGACTAAGTGTATTTTTTTTATTTTAAAAGAAACGTATTCAACTTTTATTATTTCTTTTTTGTTATTGTTTATATTTTAATGGAAAAATCCACACATTGGTGTTGGTTCACAAACTTTGCTTCCTGCGTATTTCGGCGCTTAACGAATATTAGTAAATATTGCTTATTCATATGTTTCATTTCAAAGCAGTGGTTAATTGTATTTACTTCGAATGTTCTCCAAGGAAGTTCCAAATCTTTCTGTCCCTTTCTTAACGCGTTCGTAATCAGGGACTGTTGATATTGACTTTATATACATATCAAAACTCGTTTTATATTATCACCGTCATCCGAGCTAGTTTTCTGTTACTAATAAAAGTTTCGCATATACTTCACACATGAAAAAAAAGCTTAAACAAGTTCATGTGGGGATATAGTAACTCGCTTGCAGTGGTAAACAACATGCCCTCCCTAAGAGCCACTATATTGCAGAGGCAATAAAAATAAGTACTTTTATTATGCCAGTGAATAAGGTATGAGGAGTCTGTGTAATATATTTCTTAGCAAATAGTGCAATTAGAGACAACTGGGATAAAAACACACTAATTAATGAACCACATGTCCCCTCATACAGAAACTATGCTGTATAGACTGAAACAAAACCATATGTTGCATGGGCAAACACAGTATCTAACTAAAACTATTGTTATTAATTAGATGTGTGTGAGTTCGATTTCCCAAGGCAGCAATAAAATTCAACCGAACGTGTTAAAATTCGTAAAAATGTTGAAACTAAGTAATATATATATATAATGAATGTTATGTCAGTTTCACATATGGAATTCGGTTGATGAGAGTTAGCATTTCAACTCAATTGTCAGCTATGCTTTTATCTTTCGGTTGCATGATCTTTTGTTAATACCGCACCAATCATATGCACGTTTTAATAAACAGACTGCCTTTGCTGTCTGTTTCGCGTTAGGCTTAATTACCGTAAAAGGAGAAAAGTCACAAAAGTGAAAAATGTTCCTGGTGCGGGGATTCCCTTATTCAGGTAATATTCACTAATTTCATGTTATCAGTCTGTGGTGTGCCAGTATTGGTAAGTGGTGATATTATTTGATCTATTCTACGTTAGAAAATTTAACCCTGAGATGGATAAGTGGTTGATAAAAAATAAAAAAAAAATCCCGCGAACAATCAGAAGAAGCAGAAACAGACTAAAAAAAAAAAAAAGGACAGTATTTCATATTTTACCAGAACAGTCCGTATCGTCTTCAGAACCAAACGGTAAGAGGCAAAAAATGTAATATATGCATTTGATTTTTTCAATATTCGCTGTGTAAGTTTTGTATTGAATATAAATACAATAAATATTATAATAATATATCTCTGTTACGATTTTTTTTCGAGGGGGGCCCGTGAAATATTTTAATTTTTGCAAAGGGGGCCCTGACATCCAGAAGTTTGGGAAGCACTGCTTTAGTGCAAGTTATTGGGAAGTGTTCTTTTTTTTCTCAATAGCAGTGAGATTAATTTGAGGTCAGTCTTTACCTCAAGCAGACAGAATTATTATATAACATTCCTAAGACAGCTTATTTCAAAAATGATAACTAGTAAAAAGAAGTAATATTTGGAACTTTTTTTTGGGGGGACGGGGAACCTCTTTTTGGAGCATATTTTTATATAGTAAAAATATAACATGAAATGTATTTGTAAAAGTTAGAATTTCAGAAAACGGCTGAATATCTGATGGAAAAAGAAGGTAAGGTAGAAGTATCTGCTTCGACAGCATAATATGATTACTTTTTTCTTTGGTCGAAACAGGAAAATTATATTATAATATAGTTCTGTACAAACTTTTAAACCAGTAGAAAATTAGTAGTTATTTATACTTCAGTTCCTGGAACAGATTGGAGGGGGGAAGGTTACAATTGGAGATGTTCCATATATTTTCAAAATATATCTACAGTGGTTAAACATTCATTATTAGAATAAGAATTCTACAAAAAAAAAAGTAATCACCTGTTTGGGATATAAAATTTTTATATAAAAAAAAGTCTCACAATTGGAAAGGGAGTATTACAATTTATATTATTAGAATGAGTATCCTACAAAAAAAAAGTAATCAGGATATAAAATTTTGATATTGAAAGTATCACAACTGGAAAGGGAGTATTACAAATTAACATAATTTCTTGTTCATAAAAAAACTCATTTCTAAAACTGAAGCATGATGATCAATAGTATTTTGCAAGGAAAGGAAAAAAAAAGAATGTATTTCAATAAACGTAATTTTAAAACACTTATTTAATGATTTTTAAGTGAAAAATCCTTTAAGTAAAGTGATCCTGACAGCCTTTAATTATCCTGAATCCAGCTTCCCTTCCACAGTCCTTCCATGCCTCTAATCATTTTTTTTTTTTTTCAAGTATACTTGCATAAATCTTATCAGGAACACTCAATAGGGAAATGCCTCTGAAATTGTTTTATTTCCCTTTTTATATATGGGTACCATGAGAGCTCTACTCCAATCATCTGGAATTTGTCTCTCTGTCTAGGCCTTCTGAACTATGCAGTGCAGCCACTGTAAAACCTTTTATACCTTCATACTTGAGCATTTCTGGTTGAATATCCTCTACTCCTGCTGCCATTCCACACTTCAGGCTTTTGATGGCTCATTCTACTTCAAGTATGGATATTTTTTTACCACTGTGCTGTCACTGCTCATTTCGTTTAGCAATTTTTTGAAATAATTACTCCATACATCAAGGATAGCTTTTCCACCAGTTCATGTCACCTGTATCATCTCTAATTCCTTTTACAGCATGCTTTCCTAAATTTACCTTTACTAAATAAATTCATTATTCCCTCAAGGGCTCACTTTAGTGAGTATGGGAGTGGCAAACCGTAATCTCGACCATGCCTTACTTCATGCAATATACATCTGTTATATTATTTGTAGATTGGTCCCTTCCCTTCTTTTTGCGTCCCCCCCCAATACTATCCGAGTATTTGAGGCCTAGGAGTGAATCTTTCCTATTTCATTTTGTCTTATGCAGTGGGAATCTGCTTCTCCCCTGGATATCTGCCTCACGTAACAGGCTGAAGTTCCAACCCACCTGGCCAACATGGGATGAACTGAATTGGGACCAAACCTCCTAGATATTATTATTATTCCTGACACCTCCAAGGAGTCCGGAGACTCATCGTGGGAGGACACCTACAACTGTCTCAACCACTACACTGAACCTCTACTACAAATCATATCCATCAACGCCATCTACTCCCCCCCCCCACCACAACTAGTATTCTATGTCTGTAAATTGCATGTGTTCTGAAGGGCCGATTTGTCTGTATGCGAGATGAAAAACCCGAGTTTCCAGGGGGAAAAAACCCTGCTACCTCCGTATTAGATCGGCTAACTCACCTTTGATTGAAAATCATCCAGATAAAGATTCCTCCCGCCATGACGAGAATCGAACTTATGCCTATTCTAATCAAAGGCCGCAATGTACCATCATTCTTCCAATTGCGCTACGGAGGCACTTATTTGAAAGGGATATTTCAAATGCCTCAGGGCTTAGGCAGAGGGTATACTTGAGAAGTCTATTAGTCTCCAACAAAAGTCAGTGATACTGTGAACAAGGAATACAGAAGGTATGAGATTAATCTTAGAGGGGAACTTACACAGGCATATGGAATATACAGGGTCTACAGATGGGTATTCTTGATATTGTACCTAAAGAGATGAAGTATAAAATTAACATCTACGGGAATTACAGATAACAGATGGAATGGAGAAGATTACTTCAAAAGACAGGATTGTAAGCTAGTTGTTTATTAGGAGGTAACTCATGGGGTAGCTGTGATACTGAAGGTAGTTCAGGTAAGAGCCCTTCTTGGTTATAATCTCATTAATGATAGGATACTTTGTATTAGACTTGAGGCTCATCCTACTAATGTGTCAATCATGGTAGTTTATTCACCCCACACAGATAGGCCTGATGAAGAGAGTGAGGAATTTTATGAAAACCTACACAGTTTTGGACAGCCAACCAAGGAAAGGTGCATTTTTACATTTCAGGGGACTTTAATACAAAAGTTGGAAAGAGTATGAGAGTTAGACCTGAGTGCAGCATGTTTGGTCTGGATGAATGTAGCACCTATGGTGAAAGACTGTTGGAATTTGTCCATGCTAACAGATTAGTTATTACCAATACCTGCTTCCAGAAACACCCACAACAGACCTGTACTTGGACATCTAGCATTGAGAGGTCATAGCACTAGATTGATTACATCCTGGCTTTCCAACAGTCGAAGACAATTGGAGAGCCAGGATGCAAACCTTCCAAGTCGGGCACATCTCACTAGACCGGATGTCAGAGTAATTCCTAGTGGGTTCACAGAAGAAACATCAACTTGGCTGGATGATTTTTTGGAGACTAGTGAGAACTCACCTGAAATTGCTTTGGAAAGGAGTCAAGGTAATAATACAGGATACAGCCAAGAAGTATCTCAGCCCCATTAAAAGACCAGGAGATCCATGATTATCAGATTCAGCATGGGATCTTGTCGAAGGAAGGCAGTTGCAGAAACAAAGAGACTACAGGGACTGAAGAATATAAGCAATTACATAGAGAAGTCAGAAGAGCCATGAGGCAGGACAAGGAAAATTATCATACTAATAAATGTGAAGAGATAGTTTCAGATGAGGAAGCACAATTATAAAAGGATGTTTTGTTTAGTTTGTGACCTAAAATACAAGTTTAAGCCCAAACTGAATGTCATCAAAGAGAGGACTGGAGCAGTACTAACAGAAGAACTGAAAATCAAAAACAGATTGAAAGAATACTGTGAGCAATTGTACAGCAGAGAGGATAAGAAAAATTTGGAAGCGCCGTCTCACCAGGAAAATTTCGAATTGGAACCTCCACTTAGGCATGAGGTTGAAAGAGCAGTTAAACAGCTTAGCAGCAACAAGACCCCTAGTGTAGATAGAATCCAGCAGAGTTAATTAAGGCCACAGAAGATGGAAGGATAAGAGTGTTTCACAGATTGGTTACAAGGATATGGGAGACAGTATCATGGTCCAGAGACTGGAAGAAGTCTGTTTCATACCAGTGCATAAGAAGAGAGATATGAAGGATTATAAGAACTACAGAACTATTAGTTTAATCTCTCATGCAAGCGAGATTTTATTAATGAGTATTCTAAATAGGATTGTGGCCAAAGTTGAGGCAGATATGCCTGAGGAATGAGCAGGTTTTAGGAAAGGTAAGGGTACTAGAGATCACATTTTTTTCTTTTCTTTTTGCTAATGTATGTACCCTATAATTAATTTTATGAAAACTATTCAGTATTAGAATTTGAATTCCTGTTACCAAAAACATATGAAAATTGGTCATTTGAAATTACAAATAAAATCTCAAATTATTTTCTAGATTTCAGATATCTCTTATAGAAATAAATAAATATTACTCTCAGACAGATCCTTATATTCTCCCATGGTTTCTTACTTATTTCTTACAAGATGAATTTTTTTGTGTGTGGTTTGGCTATCTTTATTTGGCCCAAATTCTTATTGTACATATACCAACTTTCAAGTACAGTATATGCTTGCATAAATCTTTCCTGGTACACTCAGTACCAGAGATCAGATTCTTTGCCCTAGATAGATCATAGGAAAGCATAAAAAATTTAGATTCCCTATGGTATTATGTTTCACAGACTACGCTAAAGCTTTTGAATGTGAAACTGTGGGAAGTAATGAAAATAATAGGTTTTCCTCAACACACACTATGAGGTTGATAGCTAACTAGTACAGTGAGCAAGAAGCCATGGTAAGAACAGGTGTTAGATTAACTGATTAGCTTCAAATTGTAAAGGGAGTTAGGCAAGAATACCTCCCTTTTTCTCACTTGTTTAGTATCTATGCTGAGGACATCATGCATGTAGCATTGGATAAAATTAAGACATGATTTAGGATAGGTGGTAAATTGATCAGTAATCTGATGTACGCTGATGATACAGTACTCCTCTGTAATGAAAAGAAGAACTAGGACAAATTCTTGACAAAGTTAAAGATGTAAGAACAGAGGACTTCAGCTCAATCCTAGCTAGATAAAGATCATGGTTCTCAAAGGAAATACAGACAGGGAAGCTACTGAGAAACAAATGTACATTAATGGAGAAAGAATTAAGAAGCCAGCAAGTTGAAGTACTTGGGATCCATTATTAATGTGAATAATTGCTTCAGAATGGATGGATGGATGAGCTGATTGATCTCGTCACATATAATAGATTATTTTTACACATGTTAATCTGTTTTTATGTCTGAGAACAGATAATAAAGAAACTGAAAAACAGCAAGTTAAATGTTGAAGGACAATTAAGTAAATTCCAAGTAAAACAGTATACTTTAAGTTATGTGACAAAGATCGTTCCATTACAGTTAACCCACTAATGGCTCTACAACTGCCATTAAGGGATTAACTGTCATAGAGAGTAATTACATGATAAAAGGCAGAATGCTCCTCATGTTTTGATCCATGAAAAAATTCTAAGATGGTCTGAGTATTTCATCAACTTTAAGTGAATTAAAAGGCATCATTTTCTTTGGATTCATGTGTTCTTTGTTCTTTTTTGAAATATATTACAAAGTATCATAAAAGCACTTCCTTTTCTTATAGTTCAAATGCCACTGGTAATTTAAAAAGCACATTATAAAGCATTTAAAGGTGATTAAATAAAATTTAAATGTTATTTAAATATTCTATTAGATTTAGTTTGACTACCACCCATTTATTACATTCTTTCTAACAATCTTAAAACTGCAAAAAAAGTGAATTTTACAGTTCACTAACAATGAAATGTTATCAAATGATAAGTTTGCTGAATTCCACTTTTTTCCCCCAATGTTTTTGGTCATATGCATGCCCCCCCCCCCCAAACAAAACTGTGATTTAATCTGGTGATTTTTACTAATCAATTTTGGACCACTATACTGTATGTACTATTTTGAAATTTTCCTCAGTTTATCCTGCATGAACATCCAAAATTTAACTCACCGATGTGTTGAAAAGTGCCCTAAGAATTTTAGAGACATACTACATAGACATATACTAATTAAGACACTTATGTAAATAATTACCTGAATCAACCTCACAACAGACACCAGTACTCTGACTGTCACAAGGCTCTGCTACACATATCTGTAAAAGGTCTAGCTCCTTTTTATACCATCCTCCTAACAAGCCAATCACTTCTGTGTATATGCAGTGTGCATGAACATCCATGGCCAATACAGCTTCTATATTTATTTGTACTCTGAAGGGCAGCTGAAATAGAAATAATTACACATAAGCAATATTTTTTTTAAAAGTATGTACACACAACCAAGATCAAGCAGATAGTGTTACTGCTCCTAACATCTTGGCTGTAGGTTCAAACTTCAGCATGGCATGGCATGGATGTCTATGAAAGTCTTTAGATGGTATATAATTTTTCAATGCCAAGTGTGAGACCACCATCCTGTTCAATGAAGGCACAAAGTGGCTTGAAAAAAATTGCCATTTATAGTCTAGAATAGGAGAACCAGATTATCTAACCATAGCACACTTTCAGCACTAAATGCATGATAGGTTTACCATCGTCATTAGTGGAATTCACATTAAAAATCACTTATGACAAAATTTAAAATAAACATACCTGATTTCAATATAAAGATTCATTTATAAAATAAGCAGCTATGAATTGTTAAACTATTTATTTGGATGCTTCTACACAGTTCTTGTTTCTTTGCTTGAAAAGACACGTTTATTTTTTACTTCAAAAATCAGAATGCACCAATATTGGGTCATGAAACTTTAACTGTAATTACTACTTGCCAATGAAGAATCCTCAAAGTGATAAGTTGCAACAGTTGCCTTTCTAGATGTTCCCACAGATGATCAGTGAGATTTAAACATAGTGAGCTAATTAAAAATAACTAAAAAAAGTAGTTCTTTCAACTTTTACAGATAATCTAAGCCCTACGAAAATGAGCATTTTCAGTTTTAATGCTGAGGTAAATTATAAATTCACTGATGAAGGAATAGTTTACCTTTCTGAAAAAATATCACAACTTCTACTCTTTCTGACCTGGTATGAGTAATATGGAGAATGCATATATGACACTAATCAAGTTTAGGCCATAAGTGCAGGGTAGAACTAATGTTAGAGGCTTAAAGGTGTGAAAACAGCATGGGGAAAGAGTTACAACCAATGTTTAATGCTTCCGATATTTTGTCTCAATCACAGAAACATCTTCAGGAAGTACAACATAAAACTTTAATATGCACATAAACATAATACAAAACAAAATGAAACTCAGACAAGTCGAGAGCAGTGATTTTCAAACTGCAACTTGTGACCCATTAGTGGGTCATGAAATTAATTTGGTGGATAATGACTAGCAAAATTTTTTATTGATGAAATAGAATAGAAAGCATCAGAATGGACCACATATTTCATAGCTTAAATTTTGATTTTGTACAAGTGTTCAAATCTATCTATAGTAGTATGCCCCCCCCCAAAAGTACTGAATAACTACGTGTTATGGAGTAAATGGGTTTATTAACCCCCCCACACACACACACCCAACCAGCCATGACATCCAGCTAAATCTGGATACGATTCTGTAACTCCAGTTGAATAACATGGATAAGTGCAATTTGGTTAGCAAAGAGATATATGTTTACACATGATATGTACATCCACAACTATCAGGTTGAATAAAGGATTAACGATGGTAGATTACTTGCTCGAAATGAGCACCTTGTCTTTCAAGACAGGTTTCGTAGTGCATGCGAAGGTTCTCTGTCATCTTGGAGAACACGGGTTGGGACATCTGCTGGACATATCATGTAATTTTATCCCTTAGTTGATCAAGTTTGAAGCCAGGTCATTGTGTAATACAAATTCCTTCAGCATATCCCAAATGAAAGCACGTCAAGTGATGCAATATCAGTAGGACGTGAAGGGTATGAGAATTCTGTGAACCTCCCAGGGAAGTGTTCTGATAAATAGGCTATAGAACCACGTGATGTGTGGCAGGTTGCTCTGTCCTGTTGGAATACCTGTGCACAAAATGAAATGTTTTTTGCACGACACATCCTATGCAAATCCTGGGTGAACGGAACCGACACATTCTCGCTGTAGCATTTGCTATTCAATTTCACAGTTACACCACCCTCTTCAATGAAGTAGGGCCCAATTATGCCATGGCCAGAAACTGCACACCATGCGATGACTTCTTGCTGTGAAGAGGTTTCTCTTGAACAATTTCAGATCTTGAGAAACCTGTAGGTTCACCTATTTACATGATTGCTTAGATGGAAATATGCTTTGTCCGAGAAGCAGACATTATGCAGGAAGGATGGATCTTCATAGACATTGGCCAGCACATGTGCACAGTATTCCCACCATGCAGCATTGTTGCTGTTAAACACTGACCTAACTGAATGATGTACAAAAAAAGCACCCAGTTCCTTAAGAATTAGGATTCTCTGTAGTGACCACCTCAGTATCTCAAGTTTTACTGAAGTTCGGCATTGACAGTTTCGGAGACTGTAAGACTAGCTCCAGCACGATTATGATTCTCATTTGTGTTAACAGTTCGTGGTCTTCCTGAATGCCCTTTGCATTGCGGCAGAACACTTCCGGTATGTCGGAACCTCTCAATTAAGGCAATAAAGACACTATTGCTTGGGGCACGCTTACAGAAATGACAAACAAACTGCTCGCAAACATGTCATAGGTTTGGACCATTTGCTCTACCAACTCCTTACAAACGAAAATAATGCTCAATAAACATCTTTTCTTCCAATGTCAATGCCATTGCTACAGCTTAATGTAATGGCATAGACTCTACACATGCTTCTATTAATGTACAAGCAGTCAAGTGACATATTGCATAGAGCATGTACTGAAGGGAGGGGGGATGCAAAGTTGAGTAGTTTTTTTTTTTTTCTGTGTGTGCACACGCCATACCATATAAAACACAAATGGATGCCACAATTTTGAAATTACATATGCCCATACTTTATTACATGTAGTAAGGGTATGCATTGTTTGTTCAGTTTAGTATACATTGCTTCGAAAGAAGTCAACAGACATCCCCATGGGCAAGGTGCATAGTGCCATGTAAGAAGTCATGTTTGTAGTCTGTATGAATTGGAAGAATATGATGCTCCCAAGTCAGTGCACCTGTGGCCAGGTGAAATGGCTTGAGAAAGGAACTGACAGAGGTTGAAAGAGGCATTATGAAAGGATGCAATGTTGCAGGCCTAGCTGTTATGCAAATTGTTAACAAATTGGACCACCCCAGGTCAACAACCAGTGATACCATACTGAAACGCACAGGGAGTCAACTGCACTAGCAGCGGATGACCCACCACATGTATTGAATGTGATCATAGGGTGCTTTGAAGGATAATATGAAAAACTGCCATTCATCGACCAACACACTGAATGCAGAGTTCCAGGCATCAAATGGAACAAGAATTTGAACAAAAACATTCA
Organism: Typopeltis vanoorti; assembly: GCF_054136105.1. Taxonomy (NCBI): domain Eukaryota; kingdom Metazoa; phylum Arthropoda; class Arachnida; order Uropygi; family Thelyphonidae; genus Typopeltis; species Typopeltis vanoorti. The sequence goes on from NC_143568.1 coordinate 62,766,270, forward strand.
GAAACAAGGCACACAACATGGATTTCTATGATAGGACTGCAATATGCAAACTCCACATTACCTGAACCAACATGCAGCAGTATCTTCAATGGTGCAAAGAGCATGTATAGTGAAGTGGCAGATGCCCAGTGAACATCTCTTACCAGAGATTGATTATCTTAACTTTAAAAAATAACATGAGTACAGTTCAGTTTCTATTTACTGCATATATTTTACATACATCCAAACATAATTACCAATACCTTCCACTGACACTGCTGACCTTGTGCATCTCACAGGTTGCAACACGAGGCACACTTGTTAAAGAAATCAACTGGCTGGTAGGGCAGCAGTTTGAAATACTTCTCCCATCACTCTTATCTAAAGGAGTTAGCTGCTCCTAGCCATTTGTGCCCCAGACTGATTCGTTTCCATTAGCAAGCACTTTACATGCTGTTTTTAAAATGAAGTTTTATTTACACTGCACTGGGAAAAGGTTGGGTAAAAGCAGATAGTGCATAAAAAAAAAGGAAGGAGAAGACAAAAATGCTAAACTGAACAGGATGCAGGACAATATGCATAAAGCGGGACAGTCCTGGCCAAACTGGAATGTATTGTCACACTAATTATAATAAACTGTGCCTACGGTCTCTAGGGATTTGCTATAGCAATCATGTAACGTACATTATGTACTAAATACAGTATCAATAAAATACTATCAGATTACAAAAGAATCACTTTACACCTGTTAATCAAGTAATGGGATGAAATAAAAATACATTTCTGACAGACTTGCTCGGGTCTCTTCAGCACAGTTTCTAGGATGTGGTCTTTCTTTCTTAACAATGGAGGGTAATTTCCAAGTGCTGGGAGGACATCATGTTGAAGGTATAAATGGAATATACAAAGTACTAGGAAAGGATTAAAAACTAATTTTAACGCTTCCAATATTTCGTCTCAGTCACTGAGATATCTTCAGGGATTACAAATAACTGAGTACAGTATAGGTGGCACCTGTGAATAAGTTACATTAAATTTGTGCTCCCGCATTTTATCATAATTGCAAGTGTTTGCAAAATAACCAGTAAACGGAAAACTAATAGAGGGTACCAAAGAGCCGATTACTTCAGCACAACTCTTAAGTGCACAGTCCATTAAATCAACCGTTTTTAACAACTAAAAAACAGCTGCGTGAAAGCGCCATGCCTACCGTGCAAAGTAAAGATGGCGGCAACAAAGATCAACAATGGAAGATTACCTTGAGTCCCGTAGCACAGCATCGCCGATCGCCAACAAACCGAATGACATTATGAAGTGCCGAAGCTGTGATACCGAAGTTAAAGGAAAAAAAGGTATATTGTGCGATTTCTTGCTGCATACTTCCTGCATGCAAATAAATGAATCGGCACACAAGCTCTTTACCAAACTTAATTATTATTATTATGTAACACCTCCAGGGAGTAAGACTCATCGAGGGAGAGTGTGTCAACAGCATTGAAAGATTGTTCCCCTTCCAACTACTAACCACACTCAAACTTGCTTAAGCCATTAATAGCAGAGGCTCTACCAATCGACCAACCTTTGCTGGCGTTATAGTAATGAATAAAATAAACAAGATGAAAAATTCAGCTAAAATTTTATAAAGTAATGGCCACTTCCACTCTGTTATATGGTTCAGACATACGGATGGTTAAAAAGAAAGATGAAAGTAAAACAAAAGCTGTGGAGATGAGATTTTGGAAGTTTATTTTCCGCTTGTTTAGACTATAATAAATTTAGTTTAATCCTTTATCTAAGTGTAAGCAAACAAAGTTTGCACCTGAAGTATCTTCAGGACTGAGGCAACTCGTAGTAAAGGTGGACCAAGCTCTCATCACTCCTTGTTTCAGTATATCTCATAACGCAAAGCACATCTCCTTGCGGACATGTATAATGCTATGCATTAAGGGAAGGGCCACTACCCAGACCTGCTTTGACCCTTATTGAGGTCTCATTAGTGGAAGCCAGACCCACTGCATTCCCTTAATGCATAGCATTATACATGTCCGCAAGAAGATGTGCTTTGCATTATGGGAAATACTGAGACAAGGAGAGATGAGAGCTTGGTTCACCTTTACTACGAGTTGCCTCAGTCCTGAAGATACTTCAGGTGCAAACTTTGTTTGCTTACACTTGGATAAAGGATTAAACTAAATTTATTATAGTCTAACCAAGTGGAAAATAAACTTCCAACATCTTCCTTCTATATATCAATGACCTGCTTCAGTTGACCTCTAATCCAATACACAGTTTTGCAGATGACAGCACATTACACTCCGCTCTTTCATTTGACAAACCCCTACTTTACACAACTCATTTCAACCCACAGAACATCAACCATGGACTGCCCTTAATTCCGACCTCCAATGGGGCTCAGATAACCTTGTCAACTTCAACGCTAGTAAAACCCAGTTCTGTCTTATTTCTCCTAAAAAAGAACCATTTTCCCCCACCATTGTTTTTGATAACACTTTATTTATGCTTATGGCTACATGAAACTGGTAAGTGAAGAGTACAATCACAATTTCCAGCAACAAATGATGAAAACCTTAACATATAAAAGTTCATTACATAAAAGGCACAACCAGCTTTCTAAGTCTTTCCTTTTTTTTTTTTTTTTTTTTACATAAAGCCAAAGTAACTTGTCATAATCAAGCCAGGGGCAATTATCGTCCCACTGTAACAAGTAGGACAAGGCTGCATGTTCTCACAACACTTCACAACATAAATGTAGCTGTATTCTAGGCTTAATTAGAGAGCAGTTGTGTCTTGTGTGAGAAAACTAGATCCATTAGAGGGAGCCCATTTCACATTACATCATCTTCTAACATGAGGAGTTCCGTTGATACCATGACGAGGACTATGAGAGTGACTACGAGAATAACGTCTTTGTGTTGAGACAGGACTGTGATCTTCTGTTTCCTCCATAACCACTGCCACACCAACTACAGGTCAAGTTCCAGACTGGAAAGCCAATTTAAGGACTTATCCATCACTTTGTGGATGTCCTGTAGGTCACCACCATGAAATTGGTGCCTTGGGCAGTCGTACACAATATGAGTAATCGTCTGAGCCGCAGGAGAACAATCACAATAAGGGTGATCTGACAGCCCCCATTTATGTAGAAGGTAGCCACATCTGCCCTGACTAGTTCTGATCCTGTTTACTGATGACCAAATCTTCCTAGGAAGATCAAAACCAGGCTGCGGAGCACAGGGATTGTCTACCAGGAAGCAGTTTGTTGGACCAGTGTTCTCTCCATATGTCAGATATTGATGGCAGCACAGCTGAAGAGAGTTCGTCCATGGACCAGAGAGGCTTTCTAGATTTGAGGCATAGACTAGGTGGGTTTATGATAGTCTGATGTAGGGACAGGAGTGGGTTGCTCACTGCTTTATTAAATTCCTTAATCGAGGCTGGTCTTCTCCGTATGTGTGGTGGAGCATTGTTAGATAGAATAGGCAGCCAGGAGAGAAGGGTGCTTCTCACTGTCTCACTAATCATGTGCATGGTAGAGTTTAGCTGGGTGTCTATAATATTAGTGTGTGTCCTTCTTTCCCAGACAGGGGCACAATATTCTGCTGCAGAGAATACGAGGGTTAGTGCAGACGACCTTAGAACTTCTGCAACACAACCCCAGGTTGTTTCCAGCAAGCCTTGAAATGATATTATTTCTGGTTTTAATTTTATTGGAGAGGTTGATGATTGCCTTTTATAGGTTAGGCTTCTGTCCAGGCTCACCCCAAGCTATTTTGGATGAGGCTCGTGTTCTACCATTTTTCCACAGAAAGGAAGGTTGAGTTGTCGATTCGCTTCTGCATTGTACAGGTGGAATACTGAGGACACTGGAAACCGGAGTAATTTTAGTGTTTGATAACACTAAAATTCCCAGACAAGATGAAATTTCTCTTCTTGGAATTACCCTGACAACAAGCCTCTCCTTGCATAAATACATCACAACCATTGCATCCTCAGCTTCCAAAAAACTAGGTTTTCTCTTTTGCTCAAGACACTACTTCACCTCTAAACAGCTGTTAACATTATACAAATCACAAATCTGCCCCATCTATCGAATACTGCTCGCACATTTAGAGTGGGGGTCCCCAAAAGCTCCCTCAAAATGCTTGACTCAATACAGAGGAGAGCAATTAGACTGATAAATGACCATCTCTCACCAACTCTCTCTTCCTCACTTTCACAGAGATGCTTGGTCTCTGCAATTTGTATATTCTATAAATATTTCCATGGGAAATGTTCATCTGAAACAGCATCAATAATTCCCCCACTTTGTACTAAGCCCACATACAGCTGCTGCTCACAACATCCTTTCACAGTACACCTTGAAACCCACAGAACAAGTTTCTTTTCCTCCTCCATCCCTGCTACCGTGGTACTGTGGAACAGTCTTTCCCCTGACGTATTTCCCAAGGAATACAACATACGGGCTTTTAAATCAAATGTAAACAAGTTTCTCCTTTCCCAACCCGCCACCCATATACGGTACTAATGTACTATAGGTTGACCAACCAATGTCTTGTATATGGGAGTAGGTGAGGCCATTTTACCCCTATCTAACTTTTGAAGACTGGGTGGGCAGTTCAATCACCACCAGTAGCAAATCAGAGATAGCTGGCCAAGACCATCACTAATTATAAGCAGCAATATATATACACACAAATAAAGTGAAAATTTAACATGAAATATATTGGTAAAAATTGAAGTAATTTCAGCTATTTGCTAAACAAATTAATTTACACTAACAAAGGAAAAGAAGGCAATGGCTAGCCTAATTAAACTGCAAAGAATACTCTGGTTTCAGAAGCAGACACACCTGCTCCAACAACCAACAGCATTATATCAATTTCTGTTCTCAAAACAGCGGTATATGTGCTACAGGTTTTTGTAGCACATATGCCACTTCTAGGAACGGTCTCTGTGATTTAAACTGACTGCTCAGTAGTTTTGATTTTTTCCACCTGATGAAATGGTCTTCATATACAGCAGCCGTATTCAAACTGTGTTCCGTGCGATTAATTTGAATTCAGGAATATAAACAGATCACTTTTGTCGCAAATAATTCAAAAAGTATCATTTTTGAAATGAGATGTCTGCTTCCTTTTTCTACCACACATTCACCCCCCCCCCCCCAACAGACTATAAAAGTTAAATAGGGCTAAAATGGCCCTGCCTATTCCTGACAGGGAATAAAAGGAATTAATAGATTTATTTAATTTATACATTTATGCTAAGATTTATTCTTACTCTCATATATTTTAAAACATGCAATTCATTTACTTTCACAGATGTGAAGTTCATTTTTATATCCCTTGATAAAAATGAAACATACAGCAAAACATTACGAATACTGTAAGTCAATTTCCAAGTAAAATAGTGTAAGTTAAGTGGATTCAAAGGTCACATTGATGACTCTGCCATTACCATTAAAGGATTATTGATAGTGCGATAATTACATAATAAAAGACAAAATTCATAAATTTTGTTGAGGAGTGGGCAAGGATGTGTTGACTGATCATATTCATTATTCTGGAAAAAAAGCTATTTGTGTTTTTATCCTTGAAAAATCAAGTGGTGGGGGGGGGGGGGGGGAAGAGGATATGCCTGTAGATCACTTTCTTGTTTCAATAAGATGTATTAGTTGCATTATTTTGCCCAAATACTCAAATTTGGTATTTTTTTAGAACTGTTACATTCTGAAATAATATATTGCAATAACTCTACTCTGGGTGGAGAGATGGAATTTAATAAAGTTCAGGATTTAGGATATATACACGATTTCAATATGGCTTTCAATTTTGTTTTCAAAAAACAAAAGCACAATTATTACTGGTAAAATGTTTCCAATGGACACTAAAAATTACACATTAGCTGGATAAGATTAAGTGAAATTTGTTATTTAGGATTTCTATTAAAATTTGTTGAATCATTTGAGTAGTTTTGATTAGTCTCTCTCTTAATTTTTTATTTTTGCAAAATTAGTCAAAAATAAAACTCTACATGGACTTAGATACATAAGCCAAATACATGTCGCAGTTTGATATGTATTATAATTTTTAACACATACAAAATACAGATTTTTACATACAAACATCAGTGAACAGGTCTTTATACAATGTAACTGTCACAGGCAGTTCTTGTGATAGCAGAAAATATTTTATTTTGGTCAGGAGTAACATTTTTATTGCTTATATATAATTATCATCTGTAACATCAATATGGTTCAGTAGATGTACTAATGGAAAGGAGTTTTTCTAATAATAATACTAATAAGGGGTGCTTAAGGGTCAAAGCTGTATAACTGAGAGGAGACCTCCATATAGCCTTTAAAGGAATGCAAAGAACTGACCAGGGCTTCTGACCTAATGTCCAATCCTCACCTTCTCGTGGTGCACCCTGTTGGGTATCTACTTGGATACTGAACGAACGAGGATGGGCTGGCAATTTGGGATTTAGCCGAGAAAATTGTATTCTTATTGGCTTAAATCAAAATACAAAATGATGGTACAACATAATAAAATTTCATGTCGGCTGGGGTGTCGCCCGGTTAAACAAGGCCCCCGTTGTTTTCTCCAGGGAACCAGGGTGAACAACAAAAAGTCAGCTACTGAAACAAATCAGAAAACACATCCCAACTCAATATCACCAGAGTTAAAGATCGGTACTATCAACATAAGAAGCCTGAATGGCAAAGAAATGGAGCTAGCTGAGGAATTAGGTAAGTTCCAGATCGACATAATAGGAATGACTGAAACAAAAAAGACAAAAATTGGTGAGATCTTTCTGAGCAATAAATACAAAATGTTATATTCAGGAAATGACAATCAATGAAAAGGAGTAGCCATAGTATTAAAAACAATACGAGGCTAATCTTGAATGGCAGGCAGTCTCAAGTAGAGTGATGAGAACTAATATCAGAATGGAGAACTGGACAATGAGCTTATTTGTGCCTATGGTCCCACAGAAGGTTCTACTAGGGTAGAAGTGGAGGAATTTTTTGAGGCTTTAGAAAAAGCAACTGACACAATGAAAAAGGAAAAGTTGGTACTTGTTGGAGATCTAAATAGCAGAGCACGAAATGATTGTGAGACATACAAAAATATTTTGGGAAAATTTGGAGAAAAGAGCAAAGCTAATAATAATGGCTAATATCTGTTGGATTTCTGCTGAGGACATGGACTGGTTATTACTAACACCATGTTCCAACATAAAAATGTGCACAAATTCACATGGAGAGAAGAGGCAAGGAATAAGAAAAGTCTCATTGACTATGCTATTGTTGATAGTGATGTTTTCTCCCTGGTGCAGAACACCAGCGTGTACAGTGGATTTGAAATTGGAAGTGATCACTATTTAGTCTTGAGCAGGATAAAATTGAATTTCATATTGAAAAGAATAACATGTAAGAAAGTTTTAAAGCGAATAAAAGTTGAGCAGCTCTCAGATGTGAACTGTAGACTAAAATACACAAAGATTATTGAAGAAAAAATGAAAGAGTTTGAGAACAGGAATCAAACCTTGGAGATTCAGTGGCAAACTCTGAAGAAAACACTGATTGATTCTGCCAGATAGGCATGTGGTGAGGTTGTCTGCAAGGATAAAAAAAAATCAGAACTCCCTGGTGGACACAGGAAGTTAAAGAGGCAGTGAAGGAAAAGAAGAAAGCATATCAAAAGTTCCTGGCAAATAAGCCAGCTTGTGCTCTTAGAGAATACAGAGACAAATGCAAGAATGCTAAACACTGTGTAAAACTAACTAAACAAGTCATGGGAGGACTTTGGCAAGAACATAGAAAATAAATATCAAGAAGGTGGTAAGATATTCTGGAAGTTGTTGAAGAAGCTTAGAAATGGAGGAAAACATGCTGTAAAAAAGAGTTAGAGATGATAAAGGTGACATGAAAACGGGAGGAAAAAGATATCCTTGAAGTATGGAGTAATTACTTTGAAAAACTGCTAAATGAAACAAGCAGTGATGACAGCACAGTGGTAAAAAAACACTGACCAGGCATGCAGTCAGGGATACATACCCATACTTGAAGTAGAAAAAGCCATCAAAGGCTTGAAATGTGGAAGGGCAGCAGGAGTAGATGATATTTGACCAGAAATGCTGAAGTATGGTGGTATAAGAGTCTTACAGTGGCTGCATAGTTCAGAAAGCCTGGACAGAGGGACGAATTCCTGATGATTGGAAAAGAGCTCTCATAGTACCCATATATAAAAAGGGAAAGAAAACTGAATACGAGAATTACAGAAGTATTTCCCTACTGAGTGTTCCTGCAAGATCTATGCAAGTATACTTGAGAAACAGTTGAGAAGAATTGTGGAAGAAAAGCTTGGTGAAGAACAAGCTGGATTCAGGCCAAATAGAGGCTGTCAGGATCAGATCTTCACTTTAGGACAAATAGTTGAGAAAGCATGGGAATATAACAGAGATCTGTATTTAAGTTTTGTCGATTTGGAAAAGGCATATGCCAAGGTGCCAAGAGTGAAGCTATTCAATACGCTACAGTTATATGGCGTCAATGGGGCATTATATCAAGCAATACTTAGTCATTATTTGAGTTGTAAGTCAGCAGTTCGAACTGAAGGAAGTACGGGAAGATGGTTTAATGTTAAATCTGGTGTGAGACAGGGATGTACATTATCCACTCTGTTATTCATTATCTATATGGATCACATTATGACGGAAAGTGGTATTAAACATGATATCAAAATTGGAGATGTTAATGTCAGCTCTTTGCTTTATGCAGATGATTTTATACTTCTAAATAAATCCGCTACAAGTCTGCAAGATTCTCTGACTAAATCGAATAGCTGTTGTAATAGATATGGTATCTATTATGGTATCAGCAATAAAAAGACAAAGACAATGAAAATAGGCAGAATCATTGAAAATGTCAACTGTGTTGTGAATGGAGAACCTGTGGAACAAGTGAAACATTTCAGCTACTTAGGCACGATTTTTACTGAAGATGGTAAATTAAATATAGAAATAGACAACAGAATCAGCAAAGCTGGTATGGTAGGAAGTCAATTGAATTCATATGGAATAAGAGAGAAATTAGTCGGAACACTAAATTATGTATACAAGCTGTATACAAGACAGTGTTCAAACCAGTTTTATCATCATCATCATCATCATCATCAAATTCCTGCCATGTACCCTCAAGGGGTGTACAGGATATGACAGTACTACATGAAAAAATTACATCATTACTAACTTCCTATCTACAATTTTCCTCCAAATCAGTCTGTTACTTGTCAAGACTCCAACATTATCAGATCTTATATTTCTATCGTCTAAGGCACTTTGTACCATATCAATCCACCTATATCTTGGTCTTCCTCTGGGTCGTTTTCCTGCCAACCTGGCAGAGAACACTTGTTTTGCTAATCTTTCCTCTCCCATTCTATTTAAGTGACCACACCATCTGAGATTAGCTCTGCTAACGCATTCCTGGATGCTGACAATGTCAAGTTCTTTCCTAATATCCTCATTTTTAATATATTGCCATTGATGCCATCTGTTCACGCCTCTAATCTTTCTCAGGACTCTCATATCTGCGGTCTCTAGTCTTTGGTCAAGTGTTTTACTTCTGACCCAGCTCTCAGATCCATAAGTTAAAATTGGTTTGAACACAGTCTTGTATACAGCTAATTTAGTGTTCCGACTAATTTCTTTCTTATTCCATATGAATTTATTCAATTGACTTCCCACAATACCAGCTTTGCTAATTCTGTTGTGTATTTCTATATTTAGTTTACCATCTTCAGTAAAAATTGTGCCTAAGTAGCTGAAATGTTTTACTTGTTCCACAGGTTCTCCATTCACAACACAGTTGACATTTTCAATGTCTTTGTCTTTTTATTGCTGACCTTCATACCATATCTATTACAACAGCTATTCAATTTAGTCAGAGAATCTTGCAGACTTGTAGCGGATTTATTTAGAAGTATAACATCATCCGCATAAAGCAAACAGCTGACATTAACATCTCCAATTTTGATATCAGGTTTAATACCACATTCAACTTATGGATATTGATGTGTAAAGAATTGAAAGCTGGGTCAGAAGTAAAACACTTGATCAAAGACTAGAGACCGCAGATATGAGAGTCCTGAGAAAGATTATGGGCGTGAACAGATGGCATTAATGGCAATATCATATTAAAAAACAAGGATATTAGGAAAGAACTTGACATTGTCAACATCCAGGAATGTGTTAGCAGAGCTAATCTCAGGTGGTATGGTCACTTAAACAGAATGGGCAAAGAAAGATTAGCAAAACAAGTGTTCTCTGCCAGGTTGGCAGCAAAACGACCCAGAGGAAGACCAAGATATAGGTGGATTGATACGGTACAAAGTGCCTTAGACGATAGAAATATAAGATATGATAACTAAAATAAAAAGCCAAAAGGCTAGTTTTCTGGCAATTGAATAGATATTAAATGGATAAGAATCCTATATTGTTATATAGCCAGTAAGTGAAACTCAAGATCGATAACTATGATCTATGAGTTTCAATGCCGAAAAACTATCGGCGAAGGCAATTCGAAGCAAAGGTGGAGCAAGCTCCCTCACTCTTCTTGATATTCTCTCATAATGTAAAACACAGCTCCTAGGAGATGTAATACTGTCATTACATAATGAGGGGAGGTCACTACCCAGACCGGTTACAACCTTTGTTGAGGTCTCATCAGTGAGTAGGCAGACCTGGAAAATATCAAAGCTTAGTGAAAAGAACTTACATACCTTCACTATACGAATGCCATAAAGGTGTGCTTGTATTTTGTAATTAAAATAAAAAGCCAAAAGGCTAGTTTTCTGGCAATTGAATAGATATTAAATGGATAAGAATCCTATATTGTTATATAGCCAGTAAGTGAAACTCAAGATCGATAACTACGGTGTATGAGTTTCAATGCCGAAAAACTATCGACGAACGCAATTCGAAGCAATGTCAACACTTTGCTTGGATGTTGACAAGTTACTACTATTTTCTGGCAATTGAATAGATATTAAATGGATAAGAATCCTATATTGTTATATAGCCAGTAAGTGAAACTCAAGATCGATAACTACGGTGTATGAGTTTCAATGCCGAAAAACTATCGACGAACGCAATTCGAAGCAATGTCAACACTTTGCTTGGATGTTGACAAGTTACTACTATGTTTTTTAACTGTTAAAGTAACGATATGGAAGAATTGTGGCGAGTTAAGCAGCACGGCAACCACGAAAATACTCAAATTAAATAGGCACTACAGAAACTGAGAAGATAGTGATGTTTGTGCACACATGTGTGAGTGAGGGGGGGGGGGGAGAGAGAAAAAGAGCAAAGGAAAGGTTACCTATTAAGCATGTTACCTAGTAATCTGAACTTTTTGAGGCACAGATTATAACTAACTAACAATGATCTGCATAGTAAGTGCAAACAGTTTCAGTGGCAAATGGCACATAGTTGTGTTTTATTTTGTCTGTTATTTTTGAAGTCAGGCAAAATAACTTAGCATATTTATCTTCTTCCTTTCATGAATCAGATGGCCTGTTTTAGTTTTGACTAAGTGTTTCATCACTTATCCAAAATATCTTGCTTGATATCTTGGGAACTAGCTGATAAAGGACCTAAAAAGTTCTTCTATTCACTGACTAGAAGAACTTTTTTTAAATCTTTTATCAGTTGGTTCTCAAGATATCAATCAATGTGTAAGTTTTTTCCTCCCAGAAATTCAGGATTTGAATTGTAACACTATAACTAAAAAATCGACCATAAGACAAAGTGTTTCAGATAATAATATATCCATATCATGAAACGATGTTTTTTTTTTTTTTTTTTTTTTTTTTTTTTTTTTTTTTTTTTGCCATACTGATGCTTATGAAATCCTTTGCAGCCTTGGGCTCAGGCAGAGAAATGCATATATTGATAACTTCATCAGAACATTCAAAGAGTCATTAGAAATCCCAATCAATGCAACAAAACACAAAGTATCCTATATCAGAAACACTGTCTGATATCAGAAACATGGCTCTCAGATATTACACATGCTATAACACTAGGCTTTATAATTCATCATGCATCTACCACATGTAACACTGTTGATCTATTCCAAATGTGCTCTACTGATACTGTTATCTTATCTTGCATTTGGACAATGTGGTAACCTCTCATTGAGGTTATTCTTCCATAGTCATTCTTTCTCTTACTTGCCAAATAATGAAAGAACTCTGGGATTTTCTCTGGCCTGCTTGGCTAGTTTTTTCTCGCAATCTGATTTTGCCTTCATTACCATGCTGGTAACCTTTCTTGTCTGATCCTTGTACTAGTCATGAATTTGCTGGCCACCTTTCTCCTTATATACCTTCCACAGCATTTCCTTTTTCTTCAGCTCATGCTTAATGATATTACTCATTCATCTAACTCCTACCATATTAACTCTGCTTAGCTTAATTATACAATTTAATATTGCTTCCTCTAGATAACCCTTAACTATATCCCATGCACTACTAACATTCTTCCCTTGCAGTGTTTTATGCCATGGCATAAGATCCTAAGATTTTCATAATCACCTGCCTAGTAGTTCTACATATACCCCTTATTGATGGAATATTCCTCATGCTTTACAATCTCCTAAGTCAAGACCGCATGGTCACTTTCATCAATCGAAGGCAATGCGGTCACCTTGACTATGGATAACATTTCTGATCCTTAGTCCCATGTTGCCTCAAGTAATTATCTTAGTAGGTGTATAAATTCTATTTCCTTCCTGCCATGTGATCTTTCTTCCTTCCAGTCTATATCTCCATAGGTGAAGTTCCCCATAATAATCACTCAACCTGTACTTCATTGTACTAATTTGCTGATGTATGTCTTCCAGATCATTTGTGGAACCCCCTGGGCTATAGCAACAACCAACGGTATATTTTGTCTTACTGGCCTTGTTATCCCACCAGACTTTCAAATGAACAGCACCCTCTTACCCATCTCCTATTCTTTTTGGCTGCAATTCATCCACTATCATCAGCAGTACCCACCCCACCATCCTATTTTCTCTGAAAAGACTATACCCTTCACATTCTATTGTAACTACATCATCTGCAATCAGCCAAGTCTCACTAACACCTATAACTTTTGGTAAAGTTGCACTAACCAATGCCCAAAAGTCCAGCTTCTTCTTGTATTAGTATATAATGAATTATTTTACGTGAATTACTAAATTCTCTTGAAGACTGTTCCAAGATATACACACAGTTTTTTTTTTTTTTAAACAGCTGTAATAAAAAATCTGGCAAGAAAATCCCAATCCAAAATCCCAGACCAAAACTATTAAAACAGACCAGAACACAGAAAACTTCAGCTGCATTCTCAATGGATAACCTAACAGAACAAGTAAAATACACTGGGGTCTCTTTTTATGCGTATCTTTTTTATGCTGTTTCAAAGTTATGTGGTGCATAACTTCAAAACTCATGTACCGTTGTACATAATGAACAGTGTGTTGCAGCACATTCTGCCATAACATGAGTAACGTGTAAACAGTGAATGTCAGTAAAGTTTAATTTTGCATGTAAGTGTTTGTCTTTTCATTATCATAAGTCTAAATTTTGCTAATTTTTATTTTAAAGATTTAATTTGGCCCAATGGAGAAAAAAAAAGCACCAAAGAAAAACAATTTCTTTGGAAATGAAAATTGCAATTTTAGATCGCTAGCAAAAGGAGAGGGATCTATGATGATTGGTAAACATTTTAATTTAGGTGAATCTACTATAAGAGCAATTAAAAATAATAAAGTTGCAATAAGAAAATCTAATTTTGTGCCAGAAATCTATCATTTCTGGCACAAAACTAAGTGCCAAATTATCATTGTACTTAGATATGCTTTATTAGAAAAAATGGAACAGGTGCTCGTAATTTGGATTGAAGAATTAACTCAAAGAAGAATTCCTATAAGTAGTTATTTAATTAAACAAAAAGCTCTTTGGCTTTATGAACAGATGGAAGCAACGGGAGCCATCTACTTCCACTTCCCAGGCTGATAAAGAATTTTCGGCTTGCAAACGATGGCTAACCGGGATTTTAAAAAGGAATGCACTTCATAACTTGAAGATTACAGTGAGGTTACAATAGCAGTTTAGCAGCCCAAATTATTGAAGATGGTGGATATTGTCCTGATCAAGTGTTTAACGCTGACGAAACAGGATTGTTTTGGAAGAAAATATCTATTCGAACTTGCATCACAAAGTCTGAAAAAAAAAAAAAAAAAGCAAGTGGGTTTAAAGCAAGCAAAGTCAAGTAACATTGTTACTTTGTAGCAATGCATCAGGGGATCGAATGTTGAAACCCCTCCTAGTAAATCGATCTCTAAGATCACACGCTCTAAAAGACAAAGATCTAAAACAGCTGCCGGTACATTGAATGGCTAATACAAAGGCGTGGGTAACCACTGCTGTATTTACTGAATGGTTCAGTAATTGCTTTGTACCAGAAGTGGAAACATATGAAACAAAAAGCTCTCGATTTTAAAGTTTTATTAATTGTTGACAATGCACCAAGTCATCCGCATTTAGAACATCAGTGTGCAGGCAGTGTTTTTCCCACCCAATACAACAAGCATTATTCAGCCATTAGTACAAGGCATAATTGCTGCTTTTAAAAAATATTATGTTAAGCACACTTTTCAATTTATATTGGATAAACTAGAAAAGGAATCATTAACAGTAGCTGATCTCATGAAAAAATTTTCTATTTTGGACTGTTTAAATCATGTTGCATCTGCTATCGCTGAAATAAGAACCATAAACTTTAAATGCCTGCTGGAAAGCAGCCTGGCCTGGATGTGTGTTGCAAACAGTGCAACCATTCAAACATTTACATTATCAGTTGAAATCATTACTTTGGCACATGAAATTGGTGGAGAAGTTTTGATACATTTAGCCAGAATGATGTAGATGAATTACTTGTGGTTAATGCTTTAAGTGACGATGATATTATTGGATATCGATTAACTTTAGATATTGTCGAAGATCCAGAAAACGATAGTGAAGTGGAAGAAAAACCTGTCCCCCTCACTGCAAATATAATATGAGAAGGTCTTGAACTGTGCAATAAATTAGAAAATCATTTTCTTGTTAACGACACAAATTCTGAACAAGTCTTTAACACGTTTGCTGCCACGCTACTTCGGCATAGTCTGTTCCCATACGCCAAGCAATTTCACTTCTTCAAGGTTGGTACAGTACTCTCGTTGCCGGCGGTCAGTGTCATACGAGTATACTCATAGTTGGCTTGTGCAGAGCATAACCATCTATGAGAATACACAGTTTTGATGCTAGCTCCACAAGCCAAGCATTTTCACTTCTTCAAGGTCAGTATGGTAATCTCGTTGCCGGTGGTAAGCGTCATACGAGCATGCCTGTAGCTGGTTTACCAACTACGAGTACACTCGTAGTTGGCAGTGAACGTGTTAAATTTCAACGTGAGCTGAAGAACTGTATTTCTGGATATCGCAAGTTGTATAAAAATTAGTGAAATCATCATCACAAAATTTAATCACTGATTACATTGTCAGAAAAAAAAAAAAAAAAAAAATCGCCACAGAACCAGGGTGAAGCTAATTCTGTTTGTGAAGAACCACTGCCTTTACCATACAGATCTGATGCGCTGACTATCTCTTCTGGTGATGAAAGTGATTTCGCACCAGTCCACAAACGTTGCTGAATATCGTTCAGAATAGCGATGATAATTCTGATGAAAAAATGTAAAAAAAATTGTTACTTTTCAATAAAATTAAATGAATAAAGCTTTAAAACAAACTTAGGCATTCTTATTTTTCTTAATTTTTATAAACTTTTTTTATGCGATTTTAGGTTTATTTTAATTAATTTCTTTGGTTTTATGCAGTTTTAAAAAATTATGGAATGTATCTCTAATTTTTCATGATAAGTTGGGTCTTTTTTGTGCGATTTTTTATATGCGGCTTTCTGTGGAACGTATCTACCGCATAAAAAGAGACCCGACTGTATTTCGGCTATTTAGTTTTTAGTGAACATGACAAATTGGATCCATTATAACAATGTAGTAATGTTTCAACTTTGATCCACCAAGTGCTATTCAAGTCACTTATGAAAGAACATGCAGAATCTCATGTCTTGATAAAATATTGTGCTATGTTCAGAATAGCTACACAGCATCTAAGATATGCAAAGAAAACAGAAAAAATACATACAATTTGTATGATATGGGAAGTCATGATTGGCAGCAATCACATGATTAACATAGGTCAGAGAATACAGCACATAACTATGTGTACAATTTTAACACCTGAATGTTTTTAAAGAAACAACTGAAGGTCTCATCAACCAACTAAGCGTTTACAAATATGACTACTTGAATCTTTCAAAATTTTGGATGCCTCTTCTCTGGACATAGGTAGCTCTCATTAAAGACCTTTGTAATTTGTGTAATATGGCAGATGAAAAGCAGCAAATTGTTATAGTGTTTCTTTTTGTTACATACTATCTAGAATGAATCCCAAGATGGTGTGTAACAACAATGCTCATATTACTGAAATTGTACTAGTCAAACAAAAGGCAGAATAAACATTATAAGAAGTTTTACTTCAGTTACAAACTGCTCATCTACTTTTATAAGAACCTGCATGTAGTATTATGAAGTCATTCAATAACTACATCATGTCTACTGGAAAATATTTCACCCTCATATTTGCTTTTTTTGTTTGAAGTAATAGTGTTCTTAACCATGTAATGATGTGTTATAGTTCATCATCATCAAATTCCTGCCATGTACCCTCAAGGGGTGTACAGGATATGATAGTACTACATGAAAAAAATTACATCATTATTAATTTCCTATCTACAATTTTCCTCCAAATCAGTCTGTTACTTGTCAAGACTCCAACATTATCATATCTTATATTTCTATCGTCTAAGGCACTTTGTACCAATCCACCTATATCTTGGTCTTCCTCTGGGTCGTTTTCCTGCCAACCTGGCAGAGAACACTATTTTGCTAATCTTTCTTCACCCATTCTGCTTAAGTGACCATACCACCTGAGATTAGCTCTGCTAACGCATTCCTGAATGCTGACAATATCAAGTTCTTTCCTAATATTTTTAATATGACATTGCCATTGATGCCATCTGTTCACGCCTATAATCTTTCTCAGGACTCTCATATCTGTGGTCTCTAGTCTTTGGTCAAGTGTTTTACTTCTGACCCAGCTCTCAGATCCATAAGTTAAAACTGGTTTGAACACTGTCTTGTATACAGTTAATTTAGTGTTCCGACTAATTTCTCTCTTATTCCATATGAATTTATTCAATTGACTTCCCACCATACCAGCTTTACTGATTCTGTTCTCTATTTCTATATTTAATTTACCATCTTCAGTAAAAATCGTGCCTAAATAGCTGAAATGTTTAACTTGTTCCACAGGTTCTCATGTTTCATGTCACCTTTATCTTCTCTAATTCCTTTTACAATACTCTTTCCTCCATTCCTAAGCTTCTTCAACAACCTCCAGAATATTTTGCCACCTTCTTGATATTTATTTTCTATATTCTTGCCAAAGTCCTCCCATGACTTTTGTTTAGCTAGTTTTACACAGTGTTTAGCATTCTTGCATTTGTGTCTATATTCTCTAAGAGCACAAGCTGACTTATTTGCCAGGAACTTTTGGTATGCTTTCTTCTTTTCCTTCACTGCCTCTTTAACTTCCTGTGTCCACCAGGGAGTTCTGATTTTTTTATCCTTACAAACAACCTCACCACATGCCTCTCTGGCAGAATCAGTCAATGTTTTCTTCAGAGTTTGCCACTGAATCTCCAAGGTTTGATTCCTGTTCTCAAACGCTTTCATTTTTTCTTCAATAATCTTTGTGTATTTTAGTCTACAGTTCACATCTGAGAGCTGCTCAACTTTTATTCGCTTTAAAACTTTCTTACATGTTATTCTTTTCAATATGAAATTCAATTTTATCCTGCTCAAGACTAAATAGTGATCACTTCCAATTTCAAATCCTCTGTACACTCTGGTGTCCTGCACCAGGGAGAAAACATCACCATCAACAATAACATAGTCAATGAGACTTTTCTTATTCCTTGCCTCTTCTCTCCATGTGAATTTGTGCACATTTTTATGTTGGAACATGGTGTTAGTAATAACCAGTCCGTGTCCTGAGCAGAAATCCAACAGATATTTGCCATTATTATTAGCTTTGCTCTTTTCTCCAAATTTTCCCAAAATATTTCTGTATGTCTCACAATCATTTCCTACTCTGCTATTTAGATCCCCAACAAGGACCAACTTTTCCTTTTTCATTGTGTCAGTTGCTTTTTCTAAAGCCTCAAAAAATTCCTCCAGTTCTACCTTAGTAGAACCTTCTGTGGGACCATAGGCACAAATAAGTCTCATTGTCCAGTTCCCCATTCTCATATTTGCCCACATTACTCTACTTGAGACTGACTGCCATTCAAGAAGATTAGCCTCGTATTTTGTGTTGAATACTATGGCTACTCCTTCTTTTCCTTGATTGTCATTGCCTGAATATAACATTTTGTATTTATTGCTCAGAAAGAGCTCACCAGTTTTGGTCTTTTTTGTTTCAGTCACCCCTATTATGTCGATCTGGTACTTATCTAATTCCTCAGCTAGCTCCATTTCTTTGCCATTCAGGCTTCTTACGTTGATAGTACCGATCTTTAACTCTGGTAATGTTGAGTTGGGGTTTATTTTCAGATTTGTTCCAGTAGCTGACTTTTCGCTGTTCGCCCTGGTTCCCTGGCGAAAACAACGGGAGCCTTGTTTAACCAGGCGAAGCCACAGCCGGCATGAAATTTTGTCATGTTGTACCATAGTTTTCATGGATATTTCACAAACTACATTAGTAGTTATTAAATTCCCTTTGTCCAATTTGTATTCAAATCATTCTGAGATTATAGATGGATAGATAGATTTTACTGAAATTTAGTAATCTGAATGTTTACAAATATTTGCAATTGAATAAAATTTACAATTTAGGTTGTTCACAGGAAAGTGCTCATGTGGGTCAATTTAGACTTCAACCAGTTAATTTTTATTGACAAAATTTGGCACAACTGACTGTCTGGGATTTGATGAAATTTGGTATATAGGATTTGTATTAAAATTGACAAATAATTTCATATTTGTCAAGTTTTAATACAAATTTGTATTAAAATAGAAATTATATATTTGGTGCAAAAAGTTTGCACCTAAAGTATTTTTAAGACTAGGGCAACTCGTACACATCACTTACCTTAGTATCCCATAATGCAAAGCACATCTTGCAGACATGCATAATGTCTATGCATTATGTGAGGGGTTACTACCCAGACCGGTTTCAACCTTTATTGAGGTCTCTTCAGTGAGAGTCAGACCCAGAGGTGATACCAAGGGGTTGAAGTAATGCAGAAATCATATTTTTATATACGAGTTGCCAAAAAGGTGTCACACCTTATTATTAAATTACTCTGAGTTAGAGAAAGATGTTAGAAGTATTTTTCACTTGGTTATACTATAAATTAAAGACACCAAGAAATTATATACTTGGTTTAATCCTTTATCCAAGTGTAAGCAAACAAAGTTTGCACCTGAAATATTATCAGGTGCTAGGGCAACTCGTATAAGAAAGTAAATACTTCACATCACTTGCCTTAGTATCCTATAATGCAAAGCACATCTCCTCGCGGACATGTATAATGCTATGCATTATAGAAAGGGTCACCACCCAGACCAGTTTCAACCTTTATTGAGGTCTCTTCAGTAGAAGCCAGACCCAGAGGTAATACTAAGGTTGCATCTGAAAATACTTCAGGTGCAAACATTGTTTGCTTGCAGTTGGATTAAAGATTAATCCAAGTATATAATTTCTTGGTATCTTTAATTTATAGTATAACTAAGTGAAAAAACTTCTAACATATTTTCCTAATTCAGAGTAATTTAACAATAAGGTGAAACACATTTTGGCAACTCGTATATGAAAACATGGCTTCTGCATTAGTTCAATCTTAGTATCACATCTGGATCTGGCTCCCACCAAAGAGACCTCAATAAAGGTCGAAAGCAGTCTGGGTAGTAACCCTTCCCATAATGAATAGCATATACATGTCTGCAAGGAGATGTATTTTGCATTATGGGATACTAAGGCAAGTGATGTGAAGTCTTAGCTTCCTTACATGGGTTGCTCTAGTCCTGAAAATACTTCCTGCACAAACTTTGTTTGATTACACTTGGATAAAGGATTAAACCAAGTATATAATTTCTTGGTATCTTTAATTCATTATCATAATATAACCAAGTGAAAAAACTTCTAAAAAGAAGTTTTTTATTATGTGTTCTATTATGTGTTGAGTACATAAGGCAGAAATGGGTTAATGTATCACAGTTCTCTGAAATGTGATTCCTTCAAATTTGTCATAAACATTTTTCTTGTAAAAAACAATGAAAATACTGACAATCTAAAATTCAATTCTGAACAGTTTCAAAGAATTTTCCGCTAAAAAACAATGGTACATTGCAGCCTTAAACTGGAAAAGACCCGTGTTCGATTCCTGTCATTACAAGAGGAATCATTATATGAGCTTTTTCAACTGAAGGCAAGTTAGCCAATCTCACACTGAGGTTAGAAAGTTTTTTCCCCTCCTGGAAACTTCGGGTTTTTTCATTCTGCATGCAGGCAAATTGACCAGGTGAACACATGCAATTTACAGACAAAAAATACTTGATGCAGTGTATTGAAGATAATAGTGGCATTGTGTGGCGGATTAAGTAGTGGAGACTGAGTTGTGTGTTACAGAGTACCTTCCCCTTTACGAGTCCTTGGAGGTGTCATAATCATATACAGTAGGATTCCACCTTACGATGTTTTGCTTTATGATGATCTGCTCATATGGTTATTTCAATTATGACCATTGTCAGTTTATATGATGCTGCATTCATTCATACGACAGCCTTAGTGAGATGACACTACCATGAATCTGTGTTTTTATGTTCTTAACATGAATCAAGCGATGTGTGGTTTTGTGGACTCAATTTATAACACTGTTACTTGCTGAATATTTGTTTTTTGCTATGAATAATAAACTGTTTCAAACTATTATTTTATTTTATTGTTGCTAATAATGGCAGATAAAAATCAAAGTAAGGGACTGTTGCATCCAAAGAAAAGAAGACTCGTAAACCTATTACATTAGAGATTTGAGTCTCCATAGCTCAGATGAGCACTTTGGTTGGAAATGCTCCATTTCTGTATGAAGTTAGTTAGTTAGTTGATTTCATTTCCAATTTTTGTTTGCAAAAATTATTCTATGTTTCTTGTTTGTGTACTGACATAAATAAATGCTATGTCAGTTACACACACGTGCGCACATGACTACTTAAAGATGTTATTTAACCATTACATGCATCTACAAGTGGAAAAAAGACAATTATTTCATTATATGATGAAATGTGCTATATGACAGTGGTCTGGAACCTAACTTCATATAACGAGTACACAAAGAATTATACAAACCAGTTAAGAATAATATCTATCTGGCCAATTAGGTAAACTCTAAGGCATAATTTTCATCACTACACAGTATCGTGTACCTGTTCATGTATAAGCTATCTGGAATCCTCAAAAAATTTGTTCAGCCAGTCACTCCAATTTTTATTTCAATCATGCCATTTGCACAAACATAAAAAGTCCTTAAATTATACACAACTTCACATAATATGGTTGGATGAAATTTGATAAAATTTTGGCTTTATTATCATAATTAGTTATATACACTCCTCCAGGAAATCTGGGGACTTATTGGAGAGCTTCTTTAGTCATCCTACTTAATCATCTAACATACCTGCACACAGTCTAAATTCTCCCACTTTCCAAGGCTTTGATAAAGCCTTGTAAAGTGGGAGAATAGTCTTTTTATCTTGCAATTAGTGTTCTCTTCAACAGTGAATTACCCCATGCAGTAAATCAGCACAGCAAAGTGGTCCCTAAACTTTAATTCTCTATCCAGTGTAACTTCAAGTATCTAGTTTCAATATCCATTTGCAGCAAATTCCCATTAATATAATTCTCTGCTTGATACAAAGTTCATAACCTTACTCTTGTTGAAATTCACTGTCTCACCTGCACTTTATATATAGTTATTCACTGTCTCACCTTCTCACCTCAACTTTATATATAACTAATCTGCTTGAGTCAACCTGCAGGGATAACCATATCAACTATCCCTTCATCACTTTCCCCAATTTAACATCATCACCATCAATTCACAGTAGCAACTGTTGTAACACACACACAATGTCTACATGGTTTAACACTGGATCTAATCATCATATTCTTATTGGCAAAATTTGATGCAATTCAATATGATAATAATTCCACAAGTAAATATAAAAATTCCACATCAAAATGCACCTGTTTATGGTTATCGCACAATATTTCTTTACTTTTTTTGCTTATAATGAGCCTCCATAGCTTAGTCGATATAGACAAAGCTCTCTGGTTGGAAAGACCTGGGCTTGATTCCCGTCAGTGACGTGAAGAATCTTTATCTCATCTCTTTTGATGAAAGGTGAGTTAGTTGTCCCATACAAAGGTAGGGTTTTTTTTTCACCCAGAACAGGCAAACCGGCCCCATGAACAGACATGGAGTACAGTCATGAATAGGAGCAGAGGAGTGACGAACCAGCTGCATTAATTTGTCATTAGCTCCTCATTAGGGAAGACTCAGCATGTCCTAAGGTAAGAATGGGAACGATAGGATAAATACCATTTTATTTTAATTATTGGCAATTACACTCAATGCACACTGAGTTCAAAATGAATGACTGATTCAGAAGAATAACAAAAAAGAGAACAAAGGGAAAAAATGTTAAAATTTAAACAGGAATCACATACTACTAAACTGAAACTCAATTTTAATCATACCTAAACATGAGCTTATATCTTTATCATCATCTTCTGGTATATAACCTCATTGGTCTAACAGATATTATGACAGGCTACCACAATTAATATATTTCACAACTAGTTTCTGATCTAAAATATTTCATTCCCAAACTGGTCTATTTTTGTGAGGTTTCTGATTTGATCAGTTCTAAATTTCTAAACACTCAATCACATCACTAACCAAACAACTTTTTGAGGCAAAAATGGCATGAAGATTAGCTATAGGACAATCAATCGTCATGCCATTTTTGCCTCAAAACTTGTGCGACTCCCATGTATGAAGACTTTTTTTTATAAATCTAAGTACATTATTACCATGGGTGGGATAAGGATTTTTTTCCTACTTTTATTTTATAATTTTTGTATTTTCATTTATTCTTCTGTCTGGAAACAGATTTGGAGTGGGACCTCTGAGAGCCTCTTCAAAATGCTTGACTCGATACAGACGAGAGCAATTAGATTGATTAATGATCCATCTCTTACCAACTCACTCCTCCTACTTTTGCACAGATGTTTGGTTTCTGGAACAATCTGGAAACTCTATTCTAGAAACCAAACATGGAACTTTTTTCAAACTATTACGTGCCTCCAAGTAATACACATAGGATACACATGATGTTTCACATTGGATGATGAAATTCATCTCTGATCTAAAGACAATCACAAATGTTCATATCCAAAACAGGATTCAAACCCCTCCACAGTCTGATGGTTCAAAAGTGGATTTGCTAATCAGTCCTACAACTTATTTTGGCTGATCTCATCATCATCATCAAATTCCTGCCATGTACCCTCAAGGGGTGTACAGGATATGACAGTACTACATGAAAAAAATTACATCATTACTAACTTCCTATCTCCAATTTTCCTCCAAATCAGTCTGTTACCTGTCAAGACTCCAACATTATCAGATCTTATATTTCTATTGTCTAAGGCACTTTGTACCGTATCAATCCACCTATATCTTGGTCTTCCTCTGGGTCGTTTTCCTGCCAACCTGGCAGAGAACACTTGTTTTGCTAATCTTTCCTCTCCCATTCTATTTAAGTGACCATACCATCTGAGATTAGCTCTGCTAACGCATTCCTGGATGCTGACAATGTCAAGTTCTTTCCTAATATCCTCATTTTTAATATGATATAGCCATTGATGCCATCTGTTCACGCCTCTAATCTTTCTCAGGACTCTCATATCTGCGGTCTCTAGTCTTTGGTCAAGTGTTTTACTTCTGACCCAGCTCTCAGATCCATAAGTTAAAATTGGTTTGAACACAGTCTTGTATACAGCTAATTTAGGGTTCCGACTAATTTCTTTCTTATTCCATATGAATTTATTCAATTGACTTCCCACCATACCAGCTTTGCTGATTCTGTTGTCTATTTCTATATTTAGTTTACCATCTTCAGTAAAAATCGGGCCTAAGTAGCTGAAATGTTTTACTTGTTCCACAGGTTCTCCATTCACAACACAGTTGACATTTTCAATGATTCTGCCTATTTTCATTGTCTTTGTCTTTTTATTGCTGACCTTCATACCATATCTATTACAACAGCTATTCAATTTAGTCAGAGAATCTTGCAGACTTGTAGCGGATTTATTTAGAAGTATAACATCATCCGCATAAAGCAAAGAGCTGACATTAACATCTCCAATTTTGATATCAGGTTTAATACCGCATTCCTTCATAATGTGATCCATATAGATAATGAATAACAGAGGGGATAATGTACATCCTTGTCTCACACCAGATTTAACATTAAACCATCTTCCTGTACTTCCTTCAATTCTAACTGCTGACTCACAACTCAAATAAAAACTAAGTATTGTTTGATATAATGCCCCACTGACACCATATAACTGCAGCATATTGAATAGCTTCTCTCTTGGCACCTTGTCATTTGCCTTTTCCAAATCGACAAAACTTAAATACAGATCTTTGTTATATTCCCATGCTTTCTCGACTATTTGTCGTAAAGTGAAGATCTGATCCTGACAGCCTCTATTTGGCCTGAATCCAGCTTGTTCTTCACCAAGCTTTTCTTCCACAATTCTTCTCAACCGTTTCTCAAGTATACTTGCATAGATCTTGCCAGGAACACTCAGTAGGGAAATACCTCTGTAATTCTCACATTCAGTTTTATTTCCCTTTTTATATATGGGTACTATGAGAGCTCTACTCCAATCATCGGGAATTCGTCCCTCTGTCCGGCTTTCTGAACTATGCAGTACAGCCACTGTAAGACTCTTATACCACCATACTTCAGCATTTCTGGTCGAATATCATCTACTCCTGCTGCCTTTCCACATTTCAAGCACTTGATGGCTTTTTCTACTTCAAGTATGGATATGTATTCCTGACTGCATGCCTGGTCAGTGTTTTTTTATCACTGTGCTGTCATCACTGCTTGTTTCATTTAGCAGTTTTTCAAAGTAATTACTCCATACTTCAAGGATATCTTTTTCTCCTGTTTTCATTTCACCTTTATCATCTCTAATTCCTTTTACAGCACTCTTTCCTCCATTCCTAAGCTTCTTCAACAACCTCCAGAATATTTTGCCACCTTCTTGATATTTATTTTCTATATTCTTGCCAAAGTCCTCCCATGACTTTTGTTTAGCTAGTTTTACACACTGTTTAGCTTTCTTACATTTGTCTCTGTATTCTG
Source organism: Typopeltis vanoorti (assembly GCF_054136105.1). Taxonomy (NCBI): domain Eukaryota; kingdom Metazoa; phylum Arthropoda; class Arachnida; order Uropygi; family Thelyphonidae; genus Typopeltis; species Typopeltis vanoorti. The sequence continues at coordinate 62,791,950 of NC_143568.1, forward strand.
TAAGAGTAAAAGCTGACTTATTTGCCAGGAACTTTTGATATGCTTTCTTCTTTTCCTTCACTGCCTCTTTAACTTCCTGTGTCCACCAGGGAGTTCTGATTTTTTTATCCTTGCACACAACCTCACCACATGCCTCTCTGGCAGAATCAACCAATGTTTCCTTCAGAGTTTGCCACTGAATCTCCAAGGTTTGATTCCTGTTCTCAAACTCTTTCATTTTCTTTTCAATAATATTTCTGTATTTTAGTATACAGTTCACATCTGAGAGCTGCTCAACTTTTATTCGCTTTAAAACTTTCTTACATGTTATTCTTTTCAATATGAAATTCAATTTTATCCTGCTCATGACTAAATAGTGATCACTTCCAATTTCAAATCCTCTGTACACTCTGGTGTCCTGCACTAGGGAGAAAACATCACTATCAACAATAACATAGTCAATGAGACTTTTCTTATTCCTAGCCTCTTCTCTCCATGTGAATTTGTGCACATTTTTATGTTGGAACATGGTGTTAGTAATAACCAGTCCATGTCCTGAGCAGAAATCCAACAGATATTTGCCATTATTATTAGCTTTGCTCTTTTCTCCAAATTTTCCCAAAATATTTTTGTATGTCTCACAATCATTTCCTACTCTACTATTTAGATCCCCAACAAGGACCAACTTTTCCTTTTTCATTGTGTCAGTTGCTTTTTCTAAAGCCTCAAAAAATTCCTCCACTTCTACCTTAGTAGAACCTTCTGTGGGACCATAGGCAGAAATAAGTCTCATTGTCCAGTTCCCCATTCTCATATTTGCCCACATTACTCTACTTGAGACTGACTGCCATTCAAGAAGATTAGCCTCGTATTTTGTGTTGAATACTAAGGCTACTCCTTCTTTTCCTTGATTGTCATTGCCTGAATATAACATTTTGTATTTATTGCTCAGAAAGATCTCACCAGTTTTGGTCTTTTTTGTTTCAGTCACCCCTATTATGTCGATCTGGTACTTATCTAATTCCTCAGCTAGCTCCATTTCTTTGCCATTCAGGCTTCTTACGTTGATAGTAGCGATCTTTAACTCTGGTGATGTTGAGTTGGGGTTTGTTTTCAGATTTGTTCCAGTAGCTGACTTTTCGCTGTTCGCCCTGGTTCCCTGGCGAAAACAACGGGGGCCTTGTTTAACCGGGCGACGCCCCAGCCGGCATGAAATTTTGTCATGTTGTACCATCATTTTTTTATTTTGGTTTAACCAATAAGAATACAATTTGGTCGGCTAAATCCCAAATTGCCAGCATCCTCGTTCGTTCAGTATCAAAGTAGATACCCAACAGGGTGCACCATGAGAAGGTGAGGATTGGACATTAGGTCAGAAGCCCTGGTCTGTTCTCCTCATTCCTTTAAAGGCTATGTGGAGGTCTCCTCTCAGTTATACAGCTTTGACCCTTAAGCACCCCCTTTGGCTGATCTTCACTCTCCTATTGGTGTTTAAGTGACTATATCATTATAGATTAGCTATGTTCACATATCCTTGAAATATTAATAATGGAAAATTCTCCAGGTAGTGAAGATGCTTGTTTAATAACCCTCATGTTCATATGATACTATTTCAGATGAACATTTGCCATGGAAATATTTATAGGATACACATAATGCAGAAACCAAACATCTGTGCAAAAGTGGGAGGAGTAGTTGGTAAGAGATGGATCATTAATCAATTTAATTGCTCTCGTCTGTATTGAGTCAAGCATTTTGAAAAAGCTCTCAGGGGTCCCACTCCAAATGTGAGAGCAGTATTCAATAGCTTGGCAGAGATGTATAAGGTTAACAGCTGTTCAGAGATGAAGTAACATCTTTAGGAAAAGAGAAATCCTAGATTTTTAGAAGCTGAAGATGCAATGGTTGTGATGTGTTTATGTCAGGAGAGTATTGATGTCAGGAGAGTATTGATGTCAGGGTAATTCCAAGAATAGAAATCTCATCTTGTCTGGAAATTTAAGTGTTGTCAAAAATAATTCTAGAATAAAATGTTTCTTTTTTGTGAGAAATAAGACGGATCTGAGTTTTTACTAGCATTGAAATTGATGAGGTTATCTGAACTCCATAGCTCAGTTGATACAGATGAATCCTTTTGGAGGATGGCTTGGAGATCAGAATTGAGGGCAGTGGTAACTGATGTAGGCTGAGGTGAGTTGTGTAGAGTAAGCTTTATCAAATGAAATGGAGGAGTGCAACGTGCAGTCATCAGCAAAACTGTACTGGGTTGCAGGTTAGGTCATTGATATAGAGAAAGAAGAGGGTTGGTGAGAGAACAGAACCTGGTGGAACCTTGGCATTAGTTGAATGGTGAGAGGATAAAGAACAATCTACCATTACAAATATGTGCATCCAGATAGAAACCTACCAATCCAACTGCAGAAGTCTAGACAGATTAAATGATGGAAGTTTGCTTAGTAAGCGTTTGTGCCAGACTCAGTCAAAAGCTTTGGAAATATCAAGTGCAACTACTTGAGATTCACCAAACTTCTCTGTGGCATTTGTCCAGAGAAGGGTGATATACAGGGTGTTCGGGATAAATTTGACAGTTTCGTAAGGAAAAAGAAAATCTTCTTTGTATCTATTAAATTTAATGAATTGACAAAAAAACATTACAGGCAGAGTTAATTACAATACTATCAACAATATTTACTCAAAATAACCACCATTAGCATCGATCACAGCTTCAATTCTGCTTCGGAACCTCGAACAAGCTGATGCTACAGTCTCCCTGGGAAGGGCCGCAAAAACTTTTAATTTTATCCATTAACTGGCTTTTGTATTACTGGAAGTGCGATTGGTGTCTTTTTCAACTGCGCCCCATACAAAATAATCCATGGGGTTAAGGTCTGGGGAGTTTGGAGGCCAAACATTTGGACTGGTGAAGTCGTAGAAATTTTCAGACAACCATTTTTGACTTTTCCCAGAGGTGTGGCAAGGGGCTGAATCCTGCTGCCATACATACGGCCTACCATTGGCTACCCTTGTTATCCAGGGCTTGACTACAGTTAGCAACTCCACGAACAAAGCCCGAATTCCAATGCCAGGGTTCTTCAACACCTGTTCCTGCAGATTTGCGAGGAATTCTGCTGTACGAACGCAATCAGATCGTCTGCTAGGGATCTTTCTTCTTGCTACATCCTCGTAGTCACCATTGCAAGTCTCTAGTTCATGCCTGATTGTTTTTACTGTATTCAGGGAGCATTGGGCAGCAGTCGTAATATCCTTATTTTGATGGCGGGCACGAATCATCATGATACAAGTTATTCTCTTCCATGATTCAGGTGGGTTCCAGCTATCCATCCTTTCTGACATCTTGTATATGAATGAAGAAGGGTCCAAACTTTTAAATGAAGAGAAGTGTGTGTTAATACATGTAACTTACGGAAAAATATAATTAATTATAAATATGTCAAATTTATCCCGAACACCCTGTATGTGAATAGATCTTTTGTTGATCGGCAACGATGGAATCCATACTGGCGGTTGTTTATTAGCTGGGTGCCTTCGAGGTAGTGTGGGAGTTGATGATTTTTTCCATTAGACAGGACTGAGGTGCGAGAGATAGGGTGGTAGTTAGATGGCAGTGATTTGTCGCCCTTCTTAGGAATGGGTTGAATATAGGCTAATTTCCAGGCTGTAGGATAGATACCAGTGGAGGTGACATAGGAGTAAGTTCTGATGTACAAGCCTTCAGGACAATTGAAGGAATGCAATCAGGGACAGGAGACTTTTTTTTGTGTCTAATTTGGACAATATTTTTTTGATCTCTTTCTGACAAAAGGATATGGAGGACATTGTATGTTGGGCATCTGAAATGGTTTGGGGGGCATTTATCATTGTCAGTTATACATGCATTGGAAGCAAAGTGTGAAGCCAGGAGAATGCCGTTTTCTGCGGTGATGATGAAATAGAGCCATCTGGGTATGATAGGGATGGGAATAGTTCTGGCTGAGAGGTCTGCCTTATCTTTAGGTGAAGATGTGAGAGAACTGTAAACAAAGAAGGAAGGACAGAGTTATATTAACAGCATAACGAATGGCCTGACTGCCATTTGAGCAAGAGACCAGATTTTTGCTGGCCATCACAAAGCCTGCTTTGGATTTGTTGATAATACTGTTATTGTTTCACGTTGAAGTGAATGGATGACTGACAACCTTTTTTTTTTTTTAAAACTAGAGCTTAGCTAGGAGTTGGGGGATTTTGAGTGAAGTTGGAAAGACCCCTCATTCCAATAAGGATTTCAGTTATTTGGTCAGAGGAAGAAGTTTTCATCAGTGAAAAGAGTAATCAGACCATGGAAAAAAACACAAACCTGAGATCAGCTGGGAGAAGGATGATCTACAAAAAAGGGAAACATGAACATGACACATTAGAAAATACATTAAAGACCTGTGCACAATGACATTAAGCAAGACTTTATATACATGCAATGCCTTAATTATGAATGAAAATATGCATATATCTTAACTATTCACAAGACTAAATTTTGTCAGAAAGTTTTAAGTAAAGAAATATATGAATTTTTATAAACGATTTATAAAATAAATATATAACTTACAGCTTCATTTGGAAATTTTTCACATGGAATCAATTTATACTGATCCATTCCAGATAAATTTTGTGAAAGAAAAGCTTTATTTGCAGCAGTGCCATCAGCATTATGCTCCATTGTACATCCACCCCTTTTAATTATCCTGTTAAGTTCTGTACCTACAAGTTAAATTGTATTCATTTATAAATAGATAATTATATTAGGCATTAATTCAAATAAAATTTACAATTTATTTGAATTAATAAAATATTCTATATCCCTTAATATAACAATAAGCAATGCATTCCCCTCTCCTTTAATACAATAATAAGCAATGTAAAACAGTGCTTAAGGTAGGTGTTCAAATTATAAATCATTTTCAACATTTCATTCCAAATCCATGAAGATTGATAAAAAATCTGTCCAAATAAAAACAAAAACTTACAAAACAAATGAAGGAAAAATACATCAAGCATGTATAAAGAAACAAAAAATTTTCTTTAAATGTGTTTAAATATCTTTAAACAGTTTTAGATTAGACTCTACAGAAGAACTGAAATAGGAAGTGATCAGACAAAATGAATTTCATGATAAAAATGAGTATCATGCTGAAAAGAATAGTACAAACAGACCACATTTCAGATATGAATTGTTGCTTCAAATATATAAATATTATATGTCAAAAAAATATGGAAAGGAATAGTTCAGAAAAAAATTCTGAAAACATTAATAGGAACAGGCAGGGAAGAATGTGGTGCCAAACTCGACAGAAAAAAGCATACAAAATGTTTCTGGCAAGTAAATTAGCATATACCCTTAATGTAGAAACTGTGCAAATGTAACTAAGCCAAATTTTTAACTTTTTTTGGAAAACATATGGATGATAAATATCATGAAGATGAAAAATATTTGAGGCTTTAAAAACATAAGAGTGGAGAAATTAATAGCAACATAAAAAGGAATTAATGATTAACAAGGGAAAAAATTAAATAAGGAAATTCTGGATTATGAAATAATTATGTTAAGAAATTCTTAAATGAAATAACTGGTGTTAAAAAATAATACAGGAAGAATAAAGCTTAGAATAGATTTCATCATTGGAGAGATGTAGTAAACCATTAAAATCTTGTAATGCAAAAATGAAGACTGAGTAAATGATCAGAAATGCTTAAATATTTTATAACAAAAACTTTATGTAATTAACACTGATTAATACATAATCAGCAGCCAAGGTCAAAAGTCTGATTTAAGATGACTGAAGCAGAGCTATAATTTTACCAGTGTGCATGAAGGGAAATGAAATATGAGAACCACAGGAAAATATCTCCAGATTAACTGAGTTAAAATTTATGAGAGCATAATTGCAGAAAACAGATGTAATTAGATAAAAGGAATGCATAAAAATTTGATCATAACAAATAATCCTAAAATTATGTGAGTGTATTGCTCAGTTTTTGGATATTCTGAAAATGCATGAAGTGGAGGAGAGCCTCAATAACTCAATTTTGAAGAAGTCCTTTGGTTGGAATGATATGGGATTGAGTTCTGGTAAGGATGCTAAGAACCTTTATCAAGACTATTCACAATTGAAGGTGAGTTAACTGTCTCATATAAAGGCAGGATGTTTTTTTTTCTTGCTGATAACAGATTTTTCATCCGTCAATCGGATAAACTGGCTAGAACAACACGTACAGTTTACATATTATACTTATAAGCATAGAACTAATCAGCTTATTCTAAAATTATAGTTACAAAATCCAAAAATAATTAGAAAATGTTGGACATTAAAGGGAATGTTAAAACCACTGATAAGGTGACAGTATAATGATAAAAGTATATATTTAAGTTACAAATCAGCAGATAGAATTAAAGGATGCATTGAAAAATGATTGGATGATAAATTAGCTTTATGACAAGATTATACATTATCTCTACTGTTATCTATAATCTTTGGATTATTCTGTTAAGAAACTTGATATCAAACTGTCAAAATAAAGTATCATCAGATTCCTGATAAGTATCCTTAAAAGGTGTACAGGATGATACTAAGACAGAAGAAGTAAATGAAAGTTTACATTATAAGTAACTTCTTAATCAACAATTTCCCACCAAATTAGACTGTTATTAGTTAGGATTTCAATATTGTCAGATCTTACTAGGGCATTCCGTCTCCAATTTTGGAAGACTGACCAAAGCAACCCAAACAAGAAAACTTCTGGGCTGAATAGAACATGACTTGGAACATGAATAACCTAGATATTTTTCATTATTCACTAACATACTTTTAACAATCTCATTATTTGCCAGAGAAGCCTTCAATTCCCATTTTTTCAGGAAATATATTCATGCTTTATATCTATCATCCATAAATTAAGAAAAAAATAATATCTACTATACAGACTCTATTCTTATAGTGCCAGATTTTTGATATGGTATTATACCTCATTCTCTTTACTCCTTGGACATTTACAATAAGAAATGGAACACACAAAACCTACTTTTCTACCTAATGGTTTTTGTCACATTGCTGTCATCCTTGCACTTTATCTTCTTTCGATCAGTCTGCAATTTGCAGTCATTTATAACCAATAATGTAAACACATCAAGTACTGTGACCTGAAACAGATTGCAGAGCATGCTATCTACACACACACACACACACACACACACACACACACACACACACACACACACACACACACACACACACACACAGACAGACAGAGGTGATTAAGAATGATTTTGAAGAAACTTACATCATCCAAATTTGATGGATTATGCTTATTGTGTGAAAAAATATTACCATTATTCACCAATGCTCATTTTTATTTATGCCTTTACCCAAATTTGCATTGTTAATTCTTTTATAATTTTATACTATATTCCACCTTTTAAATCATAATACTGAAGATGCTTATCAACCAACAAAAAATGTTTATGTAATCTGATATGAATGTTTATTATAATGCCAACTTATGGCTCAACTGAAAGATAAAAAAAAAAATTCCAGTATAATTATGTTTGACCCACATTTCACATATGGACAAGAATGGTATGGCCAACTCTCACTAGAGCAAGCACACTACTGCAAAAAACTTGTATGCTAAAACCAACCACTGAAAAATCTCCAAAAAAGATCAATAATAGTACAATGCTATACACAAAATTGACTATAGCTTTAACCTATCTGCTATAAGAAACCATTTCTACAATCCCTACACATCTGCTATAGTGAGTCAACTATATATTATTAATAACTGAACATGTATAAAACCAATAGTAATAACTTTAATGAATTAAAGGCACAAATATTTCATACTAAAAGTAACAGTACATCAGCGTAGAACAAATAGTTAAAGGAATGTGATACAAAGTACAGAACAGTTGGTGGATTACCAATGAAAATTGTTGCCGCGTGCCAGAAAATTAATAAATAAATTATCATCATCAAATTCCTACCATGTACCCTCAAGGGGTGTACAGGATATGATAGTACTACATGAAAAATTTACATCATTAATAACTTCCTATCTACAATTTTCCTCCAAATCAGTCTGTTACTTGTCAAGACTCCAACATTATCAGATCTTATATTCCTATCGTCTAAGGCACTTTGTACCAATCCACCTATATCTTGGTCTTCCTCTGGGTCGTTTTCCTGCCAACCTGGCAGAGAACACTTATTTTGCTAATCTTTCTTCACCCATTCTGCTTAAGTGACCATACCACCTGAGATTAGCTCTGCTAACGCATTCCTGAATGCTGACAATATCAAGTTCTTTCCTAATATTTTTAATATGACATTGCCATTGATGCCATCTGTTCACGCCTATAATCTTTCTCAGGACTCTCATATCTGTGGTCTCCAGTCTTTGGTCAAGTGTTTTACTTCTGACCCAGCTCTCAGATCCATAAGTTAAAACTGGTTTGAACACCGTCTTGTATACAGCTAATTTAGTGTTACGACTAATATCTCTCTTATTCCATATGAATTTATTCAATTGACTACCTACAATACCAGCTTTGTTGATTCTGTTGTCTATTTCCATTTTCACTAAAAATCGTGCCTAAGTAGCAGAAATATCTTACTTGATCCGCAGGTTCCCAATTCAAAACACAGTCGACATTTTCAACAATTCTACCTATTTTCATTGTCTTTGTCTTTTTAATGCTGACTTTCATACCATATCTATTACAAAAGTTATTCAATTTAGTCAGGGAATCTTGCAAACTTGTAGCGGATTTATTTAGAAGTATAACATCGTCCGCATAAAGCAAAGGGTTGACATTAACATCTCCAATTCTGATATCATGTTTAATACCACTTTCCTTCATAATGTGATCCATATAGATAATGAATAACAGGGGTGGATAATGTACACCCTTGTCTGACACCAGATTTAACATTAAACCATCTTCTAGTACTTCCTTCAATTCTAACTGCTGACTTGCAACTCAAATAAAGACTAAGTATTGCTTGATATAATGCCCCATTGACACCATATAACTGTAGAGTATTGAATAACTTCTCTCATGGCACCTTGTCATATGCCTTTTCCAGATCGACAAAACTTAAATACAGATCTTTGTTATATTCCCATGATTTCTCAACTAATTGTCGTAAAGTGAAGATCTGATCATGACAGCCTCTGTTTGGTCTGAATTCAGCTTGTTCTTCCACAATGCTTCTCAATCGTTTCTCAAGTGTACTGGCATAAATCTTGCCCGGAACACTCAGTAGGGAAATACCTCTGTAATTCTCACATTCAGTTTTATTTCCCTTTTTATATATGGGTACTAGTAGAGCTCTACTCTAATCATCTGGAATTCATCCCTCTGTCCAGGCTTTCTGAACAATGCAGTGCAGCCACTGTAAGACTTTCATACCACCATACTTATGCATTTCTGGTCGAATATCATCTACTCCTGCTGCCTTTCCACATTTCAAGCCTTTGATGGCTTTTTCTAATTCAAGTATGGATATGTATTCCTGACTGCATGCCTGGTCAGTGTTTTTTACCACTGTGCTGTCATCACTGCTTGTTTCATTTAGCAGTTTGTCAAAGTAATTACTCCATACTTCAAGGATATCTTTTTCTCCCGTTTTCATGTCACCTTTATCTTCTCTAATTCCTTTTACAATACTCTTTCCTCCATTCCTAAGCTTCTTCAACAACCTCCAGAATATTTTGCCACCTTCTTGATATTTATTTTCTATATTCTTGCCAAAGTCCTCCCATGACTTTTGTTTAGCTAGTTTTACACAGTGTTTAGCATTCTTTCATTTGTTTCTGTATTCTCTAAGAGCAAAAGCTGACTTATTTTGCCAGGAACTTTTGATACAATTTCTTCTTTTTATTCACTGCCTCTTTAACTTCCTGTACCCACCATGGAGTTCTGATTTTTCTATCCTTGCAGACAACCTCACCACATGCCTCTCTGGCTGAATCAATCAGGGTTTTCTTCAAGGTTTGATTCTTGTTCTCAAACTCTCATTTTTCTTCAATAATATTTGTGTATTTTAGTCTACAGTTCACAACTGAAAGCTGCTCAACTTTTATTCACTTTAAAACTTTCTTACATGTCATTCTTTTCAATATGAAATTCAATTTTATCCTGCTCAAGACTAAATAGTGATCGCTTCTAATTTCAAATCCTCTGTACACTCTGGTGTCCTGCACCAGGGAGAAAACATCACTATCAACAATAACATAGTCAATGAGACTTTTCTTATTCCTTGCCTCTTCTCTCCATGTGAATTTGTGCACATTTTTATGTTGGAACATGGTGTTAGTAATAACCAATTAATGTCCTGAGCAGAAATCTAACAGTTATTTGCCATTATTATTAGCCTTACTGTTTTCTCCAAATTTTCCCAAAACATTTTTGTATGTCTGACAATCACTTCCTACTCTGCTATTTAAATCCACAACAAGGACCAACTTTTCCTTTTTCATTGTGTCAGCAGCTTTCTCTAGAGCAGGAGTTCCCAACCCTATGCCTATGGGCACCAGGGCGCCTATAGACCAATTTGTGTGTGCCCGCCATTGTTCAACCGTGTGCCGTATAGTTTGAAATAATCACGTGCACATCACACAACAATTCAAGGCATGCTATATGACGCATGCGTTAATGACACATGACGAGTATTAAACGCACACAATGTAAAGTTGACGTGCATTCGAAGTTGTTCATTATCTGTTGCCAATTATATGCGCATAATTTTAACGGTGTCTTGTACTTAAATTTTTGAAATATTTTGATTTTTAATGCTAAAATGAGTGAATCAAGTAAAAGACAACGAACCTATAATTTTAACACTGATTGGGAGGAAACATATTGTTTCATTAATTTTAAAGATTTGTTAGACATCTTCAAGTGCTTAAAGAACAGTTTGAAAAGAGATTTCAGGAATTTACTATCATTGAGCCAATGATCTCCTTTTTTATCAATCCTTTTACTTGCCAAGTAAATATAATGGAAATAGCTGCATGCATTGCAAAGCTTGTTCAAGTAAATGTTGAAGAACTGGAGCTAGAAATTTTGGACCTTCAGAATGACATTATGCTAAAATCCCATATAACAGATGAAAACTTCTGGAATCTAGTGGATAGAAAAAAGTTTCCATTCTTAAAAAGAGAGTGTACAAGATAAAATCATTTTTCGGTTCCACATACCTTTTGTGAATCATTGTTTTCAACCATGAATATCATAAAATCAAAATATAGATCACGACTCACTGATGAGCATTTTGATGATTGTTTAAGAACTGGAATATCATCATATTTTTCTAATTATGAAGCACTGGCCAATGAAATGCAATGCAATGCCAAAGATCACACTAACTTACACACACACACACACATATATATATATATAAATTTTTATATAATGTAAACTTTTAAGTAATAAAACATTTGATTATAACGTAAACTTTGTATGTCTTCATTTAACAAAAGAATTCAAAAAATTTGCTTGAAAAAAATAGATGGTGCCCTTCACCCTAACGTATTTTAGAATGTGCTCTAGGAAACAAAAAGGTTGGGAACCCCTGCTCTAGAGCCTTAAAAAATTCCTCCACTTCTACCTTAGTAGAGCCTTCTGTGGGACCATAGGCACAAATAAGTCTCATTGTCCAGTTCCCCATTCTGTCAGAAAATATATCTTTCAAATTCTAACAGGAGGAGATGGAAAAAAAATTTTAGTAGCCATTTAGTTTTAGATTTAATGATTTTTTTTTAGAATTTAATTTATTTTAAAGTAACAACTAACTCAGCATTTTGTGAACCTTCAGAAGTACTGACTGATGAAAGAATGTACAGAGTAGTACCTAAGATTATCCTGAACCTTCAGACACTTTCCCATGCATTAACACATTTTCTGAGAAGATCTGGTGTTCAAGTTGGAGACAGAAAAATTCATAACTAGAGAACAATAAGCTTTGTATTCTGCTTTTACCTTAGAGTACATACACTTCCAATGAATCAAAGAGAATATTAAACAGCATTTTATATATGATTTTCAGTAAGTCTGTCTTCGATGGAGAAAGCACTGGAAATAGGGATAAATGGATCTGTTATACTTACCGTAACCAAAATTGATAGCTCCAATTTGTTCTAAGTAGGAATGCACACGAGTAATGCAGCTTCCATCTCCAAAATTGTTTAATCCACTGCGACAGGTAGTTTTAGTAAGATAGTGAGGTTTGCATTGTTCCCACTGATTTAAAATGTGATTTCTAATCCTGATGTATCTAAGAATACAAATATAAGTTTAGTGTATATGCAGGAATAAATAAAAGAAATTTACAGGTTAAGCAAGTACACAATAATAAAAAGATAGATTTATTTTACTACTGCATTATTGTGATCTTTCATTATTATGGCAATTGATATTGATTTGAATTTTTATAGTGTATTAGCAAATGAGGCTATGATGTTTAAAAGTCACAGTTAAAAAAGCATTAAAGTGGAACAGTATATAAATATGTAAAAATATAATACACAATACTATAATACAAAATATAAAGAGTATATAAGTATAAATTCTAAAAAAAAATTATTTCATGTATAATTTGATTTACTGTAGAAATTAAAAAAAAATATCTGGAGAGTCAGAAAAAATCTGCCTGAGTGAGTGTGTGTGAATGAATAGTTCAGACAGATTACTAAAATCATTAATGACTGCATTCATTAAGATAATGAGAGCAGTTGATTAAGAATACTTGGACAAAGGGATATCATCATTACCTCTCAACATGGAGGGGTAATGATATGAGATTAGTATGACCTATGTGGAGCCAAGCAAGAAAAACTTCATATGAACCCTGCAGACTGGATTGCCAAATTTAATTTCAAGCTTAAAAAAGTATTAAAGTATCCAGATCTGAAGAAAGAAATGTTTGATTTAAGAGCGAGCACCTGGTATAAATGACATACCAGACTTCTTAAAGCTTCTAGTGGGCTTAGTGAGTTGGTGTAAATAATGCATCCTTGGTAGTGTTTCTTCATATAATGTAATGCAAGCTCTATGAGGTCAACTGCTACATTTCAGTGGGGATCTGATTAAATATTGTGCTGTCCGAGAAGATGATAGCAAACCCAAAGAATATGATTTTTAACTGCACAAATAGGAAGAACATAAGCATACTGATCGGTGAAAGAATTGCAGGTAGACAGAGAGGGTAGTGATGTTTCTCTAGATGGTTCAGAGAAAAACAGCAGGGTGGAATCTGTATTGTTGTGTGCAAGCAGTATTGTCAACTGCGTTGTCTACAAATTGTAGTGAATCTATAATATGCAAACTGAAGGGACATGCATACAAGCTAATGTGTCATATAGTTTTCCGAATGTTGGTAAACAATGCTTGTCCATGTTTAATGATCTGGTAGGGATTTTTATTTTTGCATAAAAAGAGTTGTCAAAATGAATGGTGATTCATATGCTTCAATGAAGATTAAAAACAGGTGGCATCCAGTTCCAGCTGCAATTTTAATTGCCTGATGGTGAACAGATCCAATTACCAAAGCATAGTTGCACACTTGGAATGAAGCATTTAATATCCTAATGGAGTGTTAATAGGATAAGTGCTAATTAAAGATGGAGCAAAGAATATCATCCATATCCCAGGAGGCAGAAGATAGGATGTGAAAGATAGTTGGTGGCACTTATCATGCAACTGATGCATGTGGAGCAAGAATGTTAGTTTTATTTATTGAATATGACTCCCAAGAGCATTATTTCTGTCACAACTGGGATTATCAACTGAAATACAAAACAATACTAGTGGTAATTTTTTTACTAATATCTACTACTCTACTAACGCCTTTTTATTCCCGTATACGGGAGTAGGCGAGGCCATTTAGCCCTATCTAACTTTTGGAGACTGAGTGGGCAGTTCAATCTCCACTGGTACCAATCAGAAATAGATGGCCCAAGGCTATCACTGATTAAGCGGTTTGCAGTGAAGAGAGACGGCTCTACAGGTGCCGCCATCTTGTGGTCCGTAACCCTAACACAATATATTTAATGTCTGAAATAATGTGGGTTCTATGGTCGATTTTCTTGAGTTTAAGGGACGAAAAACCCGCTTGCCCATGCCAGAGATCGACTAACACGGGAACCGGTCGAAAAAAGGCTTAGAAAAATTTCCTCTAGTCGCCGACTAGACTTGAAACCAAGTCTTCCTTCGTGTGGTCAAGCGCCGTGGTGTGCAAACGCCACATCCACTGAGCTACACAGGCTCGATATTTACTAATATGGGTTTTTAAATTTCAATATAGAAATTAATGGCATTTTGTATGGCTGATGTAGTTTTTTGTATAAATTTAATTGTCTCTGTACTGTATCCAATTGCTACCATATCCATTATGGTGGCCAGATCTAGCATATTATTGCCCGGCCTGCCACCATTTAAAGACTATTATTTGTAGCATAGTCAATGATTTCATAGCATGCCATGCATGTGGATGCATGTATCCCTTCAGTTAAGCATTAAATGTAGGCAGTGATAAGCATAGGATGACATGTTTTGATCTCAGGATTCATAAGCAATAAAGATAGTGCTTTGGGAAAGGGCAAGTGCCAACTTGTGGATAACAGCAGCATTATAGAGGGAGAAGAAAATGGATGTGTGGAGAGAGAGAAATATAACTGCTGAGAAAAAAGATGGAAAGCATGAATACTAATTTGAGGAGTGAATGAAGAGATTAGACTAGGGAGGTTTAGTGCAAGGAGAATGAGGAGGTGTGAGAGCAAGGTGAAGGGGGAAAAGTAGCAAGAAAATGAGATAGGGAAAGCGAGGAAATCAGAGAAAGTTGAGAGAATGTGGGAGCAAGGGATAGAGAGATGAATGGAGTGAAATAATCTTATTTCAGTTTTGAATCTCTTTAAACCATAATGAGCTGCTTAGATCTCATCTTCTAGAATACAATTCTCTTAGCTCCAGAAAAGAAAATTTCTGTTTTCAGAAATTCCTAACTTTATTATTATTATTATTTGAGACCTCCAGGGAGTGAAGGACTCATTGAGGGAGGCTATAAATCACCCAAACCAGCTGTCATACCTTCCCTTAAATTCATTCACACTAGGTGCACTTACTACCCTAAAGGCAAACTATTCCACTCACTGCTCTCTGGGAGAAAAACTCTTACCCCTTTCTTGACTGCAAATAAATTTAATTTCCATGGATGTTCTCCCCTCGCCTTCCATAATAACAAAAAAATTTCAGATGATATCCTATAATACCCATTCAAAAGTTTATAGACCTCTATCATATCACCCCTCTTTCTCTTGCTAACTAGTCTGCCATCCACATACTCATAATCTAAATACCATAATCCAAATATCATTTTTGTAACTCTTCTTTGCATCCATTGCACAGCTTCTTTATCCCCTTGGAATTCGGGAAACCAAATCTGCACACAATAATCCAGGTGTGATCTTGTCACTTTTTTTTTAATTTTTTTTTATTATCCCTTGGTATTATTACACCAGATCATAGAGGTCAAATGCATGTATTTTATACAACACCTTTTCTGGGTTGTTATAAAGTTCACATTTGGAACAATTTAGTAAATGCATTGACAATGCTTCCTTGATGTTACGATGGGGAAGACTTTTATGCCATTGCTAAACTTGATTGGTCTTGTGTGGCCGGTCTTGAGGTGAGAGATCATGGTGGCACAATGATTAAATTTGGAGTTGATGGTAGCTCCTTGTTTTTCTGCTGAATACCAGTGGTGAGTCATAACCTGGAGAATCTTGTTTTAAATTTTATTTTTGAGTGGTTTTAAAAAAATCAAAATCTGTGGTATCACTTGATGTTACAGCCCTTTTTTCTACTTCATCTGCAGTTTCATATCCCTTTAATCCTCGTGGGATGGAATCCATGGGAAAATTATTTCCGAATCCTTATGTAGTTTGTTTATGTTTTTTTCTATGTCTCTAAGTATTTTTTGATGGTTAGTGTAGCAGTTCTTAATAGCTTGAAAGGCTACTAAGGAATATGTGAAAAATATAAATTCCTTTGGGTTTTGTTTATCCAAATGTTGCAGTGCTATGTTAATGGCTATTAATTCTGCATGGTATGAGTTGTATCCAGTACTGTCAGTTGTTTTTAGTTCTATATTTTGAGAGCCATAGATGAGTATGCCACTCCCAGAATTGTCATTTGAAGCCAACTGTGTAGATCTTTGACTCGAGTCCATATTCCATTATTTTTGAAAGAGCTAATGATCTCAAAATTTTCTAGGCTTTTTTTTTTTGTGTTTCCCTATTTCAAAATTGATAACTATATTTTTCCTGTCTTGATCTGGAGGAAATGCAGGTAGTTGGCTATTTTATTTAGACAATCCAAGGGAATTTTATTTTCTATGATTTCATGCATTGTTGATTTTTTCTTTATTCTGTTTGCAGGTTGCCAATTTTTAAAAAGTTCACTTGTTCTATGATGTGCAAGGTTGGCTCTTTTTTTCTACAAAATTAGTAAGATTTTCTTGCCACCTAATTTTTAAAGGAACAAAATTGGATTTGAATTCTGCTATTTTTCCAGGAGTTGTATTCCTTAGTCCACATATGATTCTAGCTGCATTTTTCTGAATTTTTATAAGCTTGTTTAAACTGGTTTGTGATGTTTGCATCCAGATAGGCGAAGCATATTCCGTTATGGCTTGGTTAATAGAGGTGTATGTGACTTAAGGTTTCAGCATTGGCTCCCCACTCTTTACCCGAGATATTTTTCATGATATTTAGTATTCTTTTTGCTCTGACTGTTTATTAATATGTTTATTGAAGTTTAGTGATGGATTCATAGTAACTCCAAGGTATTTGGGATTTTCATTAAATGTAATTAGTTGACTGTTTAGCTTAATCTTTGGTCTCCACTTTCTGATTTGGTAGGGTTAATTTTAATTTTTTGGTTTTCACAGTATGACCTGCTGTTTCTAGGTTGTTGTGAGCTGAGAATAGGACCAAATCATCGGCAAACATAGCTTTGTTTATTTATATTTTTATCTAAGTCGTTTAAGAAATGGAAAAAAAGGAGTGGGCTCAAAATGCTGCCTTGAGGGAGTCTCTGTCTTATTTTCATTTTCTTGGAAAAGGTATTATTTATTCTAACTCTAATTGTTCTATTTTTTAGAAAGTCATAAATCCAGTTTCGAACTTTCCCTTCTATTCCAATATGAAAAAGTTCGGAAAAAAGTTTCTGCCTCCACACCGTGCCAAGGCATTGATAAAATCTATAAAAGTTGCAATAGTGATTTAATAGGTTTGGTCTGGAAACAAACTTACCTTTTTTTATTTCCTGACAAAATCAGAAAAAAGAAAAAGAAAAAAAAAAAAAAATATATATATATATATATATAATTTTTTTAAAAAATTGAGTGACTAGAAACTGAGAAAAATGAAAACAAAGTTTATTAACACAACTAGTTTCAGCCATCTTCAGGTGCACATTAAAAAAAAATAACCAGTAAAACATAGAGAAAATAACTGTAAACATCATGTATATATTTCAATGTTGAAGTCTGAGCATTCAAAACTGTTCTCTGGTGGCTTCCTTGTTGGGCGTATGCATGCGTATAGCATCTCGTGAATGGCAGTATTTGATCATAGCACAATGATTGTCTGAAAGGTAGTAACTCAGGTTGTTGTTGAGAATGATCTCTTTTGATTCTATTATCTTCCTTTCTAATTCATTGTGGCAATGGAAAATGTTATTAGACTTGTCCCATAGGCCTGTATGGCTAAGGTTTTCTTCATTAGAATTGGTCAAAAACAGAACACGACTAGCCAAAGCACTGGCTCGCATTCTCCTGTAACTAATGTCTCTCTTATGTTCCTCAATGCATAACTCGATCGATTTCTCTGTTTGCCCAAATCAAGGTATATCACAGTTGCACCAAATCTGGTAAATACAGGGGATATTTAAGGTTGTGATGTCTAGGTTTAGGATAGCTCACTAAGGAGGGGATTTTTGAAAGAGGAGAATTGTGGAAGAAAAGCTTGCTGAAGAACAAGCTGGATTCAGCCTAAATAGAGGCTGTCAGGATCAGATCTTCACTTTACGACAAATAGTTGAGAAAGCATGGGAATATAACAAGGATCTGTATTAAAGTTTCGTCGATCTGGAAAAGGCATATGACAAGGCGCCAAGAAAAAAGCTGTTCAAAACGCTACAGTTATATGGTGTCAATGGGGCATTATATCAAGCAATACCTAGTCTTAATTTGAGCTGTAAGTCAGCAATTAAAACTGAAGGAAGTACAGGAAGATGGTTTAATGTTAAATCTGGTGTGAGACAAGGATGTACATTATCCCCTCTGTTATTCATTATCTATATGGATCACATTATGAAGGAAAGTGGTATTAAACATTATATCAAAATTAGAGATGTTAATGTCAGCTCTTTGCTTTATGCAGACAATGTTATACTTCTAAATAAATCCACTACAAGTTTGCAAGATTCCTGACTAAATTGAATAACTGTTGTAATAGATATGGTATGAGGGTCAGCAATAAAAAGACAAAGACAATGAAAATAGGCAGAATCATTGAAAATGTCAACTGTGTTGTGAATGGAGAACCTGTGGAACAAGTAAAACATTTTAGCTACTTAGGCACGATTTTTACTGAAGATGGTAAATTAAATATGGAAATAGACAACAGAATCAACAAAGCTGGTATGGTAGGCAGTCCATTGAATAAATTCATATGGAATAAGAGAGAAATTAGTCGGAACACTAAATAAGCTGTATACAAGACAGTGTTCAAACCAGTTTTAACTTATGGATCTGAGAGCTGGGTCAGAAGTCTTTGAAGTCTCTAGTCTTTGGTCACTTGACCAAAGACTAGAGACCGCAGATATGAGAGTGCTGAGAAAGATTAGAGGCATAAACAGATGGCATCAATGGCAATATCATATTTAAAAATGAGGATATTAGGAAAGAACTTGACATTGTCAGCATCCAGGAATGCATTAGCAGAGCTAATCTCAGGTGGAATGGTCACTTAAACAGAATGGGAAAGGAGAGATTAGCAAAACAAGTGTTCTCTGCCAGGTTGGCAGGAAAACGACCCAGAGGAAGACAAAGGTATAGGTGGATTGATATGGTACAAAGTGCCTTAGACGATAGAAATATAAGATCTGATAATGTTGGAGTATTGACAAGTAACAGACTGATTTGGAGGAAAATTGTAGATAGGAAGTTAGTAATGATGTAAATTTTTCATGTAGTACTATTGTATCCTGTACACCCACCTTGAGGGTACATGTCAGGAATTTGATGATGAGTAAATACAGTTCTTATGTTGTATTTCCTAAGAACATTAGCCAATTTGGGTGAGACAGAGCTTATGTATGATATAGAAATATTATCTTTCACACTATTGGTCTCTTCATTATGGCAAGCAGGTGGATGTAATAGGAATTTGTCAATTGGTTTTTGTGAATAATCATTCAGTTGAAAAGTAGACCTGAGAAAATTGAGTTCTTTATTAAGTTCTATCTCATCATCAAGAAGAGAGCAAGCACGATGTCCTAGTGTAGAAATGATTTCAAACTGTTGAGAAGGATAAAGATGGGATTGACCATGGAGATATTTGTTGGTGTGGGTAGCTTTTCTGTAAATTAATATAATATATCAGTGTTCTCCAGAGAAATTTTTTACCAGCTGGGTGGAATGAGCATTAGCTGTGCATACAAAAATTTTGAATGAGTTAAGAAAGACCCTTTTTCATAACAAATTAAAATATTTTATATAGGTAATTATAACAAACAAGACTAGGATTTTTCTTATTTTCTCATTAAGTAATGAAAAACCTTGTAATGCTCACAGCTTAAAATTCTATATATTAATTCTTCTCTTCTTTTTAGAAGCCCAGTTGTCAGCAGCTTTTTCGTAATTAAAATCTGTTGGATCTGGTCCCTCCAGTGAAATCAGCATCAGATTGTTTAGTGTTTTGACTGATGCTATTCCTCATACAGGTTTTTATCCTTTTTAATGCAGAGAAACACCTTTAACATTCAGCTGTGCTCACAGGTATGGTCAGTCCAACAGCAGCTAGTTTTGCTAAATTTGGAAAAAGACTCTTTGAGCTCAGATGTTGTTGCTTATTTCAGCAGTATTTGTCTAGGATCTAGATTTCTGAATGACTATCCATTAATCATTTTTGATGCAACTTCCCATTCTAGTTTAGTACTTTCACAGTTTAAAAATGCAGGACTTCCATTTCTAGAATAATAATCAAAAAGAATCTCAGAAGCCTCACGTTGATCATGACTTTCTGCACTGAAAAGTCTTGAAAAGCAGGAAATGATTGGCATATCTGGAAATCTTGTTTCTAGGTGTTTAATAACTGTGCCTATGTATTTATCATATATTGTAGTCTTAAACGTAATAACATTAGAATCTGAATAATCAATGTGAAGGTCTAACCATTCACCTGAAAGATGTTGATGAAGATTTTGAAAATGACTGCCAGGAGTGTCTTTCAATTCCATGATGGATAGTTTTCTGGTTTCTAAGACTGGCTCTATTTCAGTTAAGTCAACATCTTGCCTTTGCCATGATCTAGACAAGTTAGATAAATGCGGTAACACATCTGAAAGCATCATTAATGAAACTACGAAATTGTATGTTCTGATATATTTACTTAAACCTTCAGCTGTGATATCATTTCGTTTGGTGGCCTCTCTTTCCAATGCAGCTATAACACTCCCCATGAATTCTCTCAGAGACTGTATTGCAGAATCATGAGGCAGCCATCTAGTGTCACTAGCCATTTTAAATTTAATCTGAGGACTGTTCAGTATATTTTGGATTTGGATTAAACCAGCCATCCTGACTGAGGAATTTTGGAAGAAGAAAAACAATTGCCTCAAGATATCATTAAACATGACTAAATAAGACACTTCAGAAGCTGCTCGGGCACTAGCAAAAGCCAGTCAGTGGTTTACACAATGACAGTTGATCATGAGTCCATCTATTCAAATTAAGGGGATATTAAATCCCACATTGTTTTAAAACCGAATAAGAAACTCAAAGATTGGAATCAGAGTTTCATGCCGAATATAGTAAACTATAAAAGTATCAGTGGTTACTAGTGTGAGCTAATGCAAGTAGTCCTAGTACGTAGTACAATCTCAGGCAACTCGTTGCAAAGGTGGGGAAAGTTCTGATCGCTAATCTTGGTATTTTCCATAATGTAAAAACACATTTCCTAGGAAATGTATGCTGTTATTACATTATGGTGGGAGGTCACTACCCAGACCGGTTTCAGCCTTTTTTGAGGCTTCATCAGTGAGTAGCT
This sequence comes from Typopeltis vanoorti, assembly GCF_054136105.1. Taxonomy (NCBI): domain Eukaryota; kingdom Metazoa; phylum Arthropoda; class Arachnida; order Uropygi; family Thelyphonidae; genus Typopeltis; species Typopeltis vanoorti. Next base: position 62,813,313 of record NC_143568.1, read on the forward strand.
AGACCAAATAGATATCAAAGGGTATAGCGAAAAGAACTTATTACTCTGCTATACGAGTTGTCAAACAGGTGCAACCATTAAGTTACTTAAATATAACATTATTCAAATTAACACGTTCACTGCCAACCTCGAGTATACTCATAGTTGGTAAACCAGCCCCACAAGCCAGCTACGAGATTACTGACCTTGAAGTGAAAATGCTTGGCTTGTGGAGCTAGCATCAAAACTGTGTATTCTCATAGATGGTATATGCTCTGCACAAGCCAACTACGATTATACTCGTATGACGCTTACCGCCGGCAACGAGATTACCGTACTGACCTTGAAGAAATGAAATTGCTCGGAGTACAGGAACAGACTATGCTGAAGTAGCGTGGCAGCGAACGTGTTAAGGGGATATTAAATCCCACATTGTTTTAAAACCGAATAAGAAACTCAAAGATTGGAATCAGAGTTTCATGCCGAATATGGGTATTTCCCATATTTGGCATGAATTCATGCCTTGTACTACGTACTAGGACTACTTGCATTAGCTCACGCTATTAACCGCCGATACTTTTATAGTTTACTATATTCGGCATGAAACTCTCTGATTCCAATCTCTGAGTTTCTTATTCGGTTTTAAAACAATGTGGGATTTAATATCCCCTTAATTTGAATAATGTTTATATCACTGAAATGAAGCCTATTGGCTCTTTATATTTAAGTAAAATGAGTCCATCTATTTTATCTTTGAGCAGTTTTGCAACTCCCTTTTGCTTTCCAATCATGACAGCTGCTCCATCAGATCCTAGGCCCACCAGATTACAAGTTTTTAAGCCTAGGCTGTCAAGGGTTTCAATTACTCTGTTAGTTATAGTCTCAGCTTTGCCATCAATGATATTGCAAGTTGATACAAAATTAACCCTGACCTCTTTTCTAAGTACAAACATATTTAATGTACACAATCAGCTGTTTTAAAACAGATCTGTAGTTTCATCACATAAAACACTGAAATAATCTGCAGAATGTAATATTTTTCAGTATTTCAAATCTAATTTCTGATGCTAAAATATCAATCAACTCTTGCATTATTCTTTCTGAGGTATAATGTGCATTTTTACCAACATTAAGATGTTCTAACTAGGAACATCCAATAACCTTGCAATGTTCAAGCAATTTTTCAAATAATGTAGTATGTAGTAACTCATCTTTCGCTAACCAATACATAGATCTTAAAGCTTCTAGAAATGCATCTCTCTGCAAGTTATTCAAAATTCAAATTGATATTTCAATTTGCCCTATTCCAGTTTCTTCTAGTATTGGTTTTTCAATTATATCTGAACAAGAATCAGTGTGTAACTTACTTTGTTCATGGTCAACCAAGCTTTCTTTTCGAAGTCTTGTGCATGGCAGAGTTACCCAAGTCACTTCCTTGTTTATGGGTCATCTCTTTCTGTATTTCATACATGTGGAACACATCATTCCATTATCTTTCACCACTAACCAATGGAATTTTTTAAACCACTCACTGTTAATACCCAATAAGCAGTATTTAGATGCACGTTTCACAGTTGAAAGAGACTCTGCAGAAATCGATTCTGTTGTTGGTTTAGTGTCTTCGCTACTATGCTTATCGGATTCATCTTTCTTAAAATAACTTAAGAGTGTGGTTTTCTGACTTGACTTTTTACTCATTATGGGGTAATTTAATAAATATCATCAAATTCCTGACATGTACCCTGAAGGGGTGTACAGGATATGATAGAATACATGAAAAATTTACATCATTACTAACTTCCTATCTACAATTTTCCTCCAAATCAGTCTGTTACTTGTCAAGACTCCAACATTATCAGATCTTATATTTCTATCGTCTAAGGCACTTTGTACCTTATAAATCCACCTATATCTTGGTCTTCCTCTGAGTCGTTTTCCAGCAAACCTGGCAAAGAACACTTGTTTTGCTAATCTTTCTTCACCCATTCTGTTTAAGTGACCATACCACCTGAGATTAACTCTGCTAACACATTCCTGGATGCTGACAATGTCAAGTTCTTTCCTAATATCCTCGTTTTTAATATGATATTACCATTGATACAATCTGTTCACACCTCTAATCTTAGTCAGGACTCTCATATCTGCGGTCTCTAGTCTTTGGTCAAGTGTTTTACTTTGACCCAGCTCTCAGATCCATAAGTTAAAACTGGTTTGAACACTGTCTTGTATACAGCTAATTTAGTGTTCTGACTAATTTCTTTTATTCAATATGAATTTATTCAATTGACTTCCTACCATACTAGCTTTGTTGATTCTGTTATCTATTTCCATATTTAAATTACCATTTTCACTAAAAATCGTGCCTAAGTAGCAGAAATGTTTTACCTGCTCTATAAGTTTTCCATTCACAATGCAGCTGATATTTTCAATGTTTCTGCCTATTTTCATTGTCTTTGTCTTTTTAATGCTGACCTTCATACCATATCTAACTTCCTACCATACTAGCTTTGTTGATTCTGTTATCTATTTCCATATTTAAATTACCATTTTCACTAAAAATCGTGCCTAAGTAGCAGAAATGTTTTACCTGCTCTATAAGTTTTCCATTCACAATGCAGCTGATATTTTCAATGTTTCTGCCTATTTTCATTGTCTTTGTCTTTTTAATGCTGACCTTCATACCATATCTATTACAACAGTTATTCAATCTAGTTCAGGGAAACTTGTAGCGGATTTGTTTAGAAGTATAACATCGTCCGCATAAAGCAAAGAGCTGACATTAACATCTCCAATTCTAATATCATGTTTAATACCACTTTCCTTCATAATGTGATCCGTATAGATAATGAATAACAGCGGGGATAATGTATAAGGGGGAAAATAATCAATTATTTTTAATAGGTCATTTTTAGCCGATTGTTTTTTCTTAAATAACACATAATTATTAAATTTGATTTTTATTTAAATATTAACATTACTTTTCTACTTAAAAAACTGTTTTTTTAAATTTTAGATTATTTTTTTAATATGGCAGACTTTAAAGTTGAAGAGCACCATTTACGTCATTCTATGCTGTTTTTGTTTCACCAAGGAAAGAATGCTACAGAAGCTACCAAAATCATTTGCTTAACTTATGGAGACGTATTGAAGATTAATGAATGTCAGCGAGGGTTTAGGATTTGCAGAAAAAAATTTTGATCTCTCTGATCGTAGTCGATCTGGAAGACCTCTTACTCTAGATGACGATGCTTTTAAGACTCTTGTTGAATCAGATCCAAAACAAGCCATACAAGAATTAGCAGAGAAACTTAATTCATCATGGTCAACTGTCTAAGAGCAATTACGTAAGAGTGGCAAGGTTCATAAACAGGGTATATGTATGGGTACCGCATGAATTCTCAGAAAACAATAAAGCACAGAGACAGGCAATTTGCAATTCATTGTTGACCAGACAACAAAATAACCCCTTTTTAGAATGAGTCGTAACTGGTAACGAAAAATGGGTGCAGTATAAGAATAATAAACACAAAAAAAAAAAAAAAAAAAAACAGTGGCTTTCTCCAAATCAAATTCCAATTCCAACACCTAAAGATTGACTGCATCCATAAAAGGTTCTGTTGTGCGTTTGGTGGGATATTCATTGTGAACTCACGGAACAAGGTAAGACTATCACAGCAGCCATCTACTGTGAACAATTAGAGTGACTACATCAAGCATTGTTAATCAAATGTCAATCGAAAAGGGGTAATTTTGCAGCAAGATAATGCAAAACCACATTCTGCAAGAATGACTCAAGAAAAAATTACGCAGTTAGGATGGGAACTTCTACTACATTCTCTATATTTGCCAGATATTGCCCCTAGTGACTTTCACTTATTCAGGTCATTAGAACACAGCATAAAAAATAAAACCTTCCGTTTGCAAGATGATGTCCAAAGGAGATTGATATCATTTTTTGCCTACAGAGAAAAAACTTTTTTCAAAAAAGGAATTCTAAACTAAGTAGATCATTGGAATAAGGTTATAATTAAAGATGGCGATTATAGAATTGAATAATGTTAATTTGTTCTTTAAAAAACTTAAATACACATCTTTGTTATATTCCCATGCTTTCTCAGCTATTTGTCGTAAAGTGAAGATCTGATCCTGACAGCCTCTATTTGGCCTGAATCCAGCTTGTTCTTCCACAATTCTTCTTAACCGTTTCTCAAGTATACTTGCATATATTTTATGAGGAACATTCAGCAGGGAAATATCTCTGTAATTCTCACATTCAGTTTTATTTCCCTTTTTATATATGGGTACTATTAGAGCTCTACTCCAATCAGCAGGAATTCATCCCTCTGTCCAGGGCTTCTGAACTATTCAGTGCAGCCACCGCAAGACTTTTATACCACCATACTTCAGCATTTCTGGATGAATATCATCTACTCCTGCTGCCTTTCCATATTTAAACCTTTGATGGCTTTTTCTACTTCAAGTATGGATATGTATTCCTGACTGTATGCCTATCGAGTGTTTTTTTACCACTGTGTTATCACTGCTTGTTTCATTTAACAATTTTTCGAAGTAATTACTCCATACTTCAAGGATATCTTTTTCTCCTGTTTTCATGTCACTTTCATCTTCTCTAACCCCTTTTACAGCACTCATTCCTCCATTTCTAACCTTCTTCAACAACCTCCAGAATATCTTACCACCTTCTTGATATTTATTTTCTATGTTCTTGCCAAAGTCCTCCGATGAGTTTTGTTTAGCTAGATTTACACAGTGTTTAGCTATCGTACATTTGTCTGTATTATCTAAGAGCAAAAGCTGACTTATTTGCCAGGAATTTTTGATATGCTTTCTTCTTCTTTTCCTTACTATCTCTTTAACTTCCTGTGTCCACCATGAAGTTCTGATTTTTCTATCCTTGCAGACAACCTCACCACATGCCTCTCTGGCTGAATCAATCAGGATTTTCTTCAAGACTTGCCACTGAATCTCCAAGGTTTGGTTCCTGTTCTCAAACTCTTTCATTTTTTCTTCAATAATCTTTGTGTATTTCAGTCTACAGTTCACATCTGAGAGATGCTCAACTTTTATCTGCTTTAAAACTTTCTTACATGTCATTCTTTTCAATATGAAATTCAATTTTTCCCGCTCAAGACTAAATAGTGATTGCTTCCAATTTCAAATCCTCTGTACACTCTGGTGTCCTGCACCGGGGAGAAGACATCACTATCAACAATAACATATTCAATGAGACTTTTCTTATTCCTTGCTTCTTCTCTCCATGTGAATTTTTGCACATTTTTATGTTGGAACATGGTGTTAGTAATAACCAGTCCATGTCCTGATCAGAAATCCAACCGGTATTTGCCATTATTATTAGCTTTCCTTTTTTCTCCAAATATTCCCAAAATATTTTTGTATGTCTCACAATCATTTCCTACTCTGCTATTTAATCCCTAAAAAGGACCAACTTTCCTTTTTCATTGTGTCAGTTGCTTTTTCTAAAGCATCAAAAAATTCCTCCACTTCTATCTTAGTAGAACCTTCTGCGAGACCATAGGCACAAATAAGTCTCATTGTCCAATTCCCCATTCTGATATTAGTCCTCATCACTCTACTTGAGACTGCCTGCCATTCAAGATTAGCCTCGTATTGTGTTGAATACTATGGCTACTCCTTTTCATTGATTGTCATTTCCTGAATATAACATTTTGTATTTATTGCTCAGAAAGATCTCACCAATTTTTGTCTTTTTTGTTTCAGTCATTCCTATTATGTCGATCTGGAACTTACCTAATTCCTCAGCTAGCTCCATTTCTTTGCCATTCAGGCTTCTTATGTTGATAGTACCGATCTTTAACTCTGGTGATATTGAGTTGGGATGTGTTTTCTGATTTGTTTCAGTAGCTGACTTTTTGTTGTTCACCCTGGTTCCCTGGAGAAAACAACGGGGGCCTTGTTTAACCGGGCGACGCCCCAGCCGACATGAAATTTTATTATGTTGTACCATCATTTTGTATTTTGATTTAAGCCAATAAGAATACAATTTTCTCGGCTAAATCCCAAATTGCCAGCCCATCCTCGTTCGTTCAGTATCCAGGTAGATACCCAACAGGGTGCACTATGAGAAGGTGAGGATTGGACATTAGTTCAGAAGGCCTGGTTGGTACTCCGCATTCCTTTAAAGGCTATGTGGATGTCTCCTCTCAGTTATACAGCTTTCAACATAATCTCCCTTAAGACTAATACATTTATTCCAGCGATGCTCCAGCACCATTATCCTGTCCCTGTAGTTGTTCTCAGGAAGATCTGCAAAATACCCCTCTACAGATGCAATCATCTCTTGATTCGAAGAAAAACGCTGACCAGCGAGGAAGAGTTTTGGTTTTGAGAAGAGATAGAAGTTAGAGGGAGCCAAATCTGGGGAATATGGTGGATGTTCCAACAATTCATAATGAAGATCCCATAATTTTCCCATTGCTAAAACACCTTTGTGGGCAGGTGCATTTGTCCTGATGAAAGATGATTTTTTTATTCAGCAAACCGGGTCTTTTCTCCCGAATTTTTTTTGTCTAGTCTGGTTAAAAGGTCGGAATAATATTCCCCAGTTATTGTTTTACCCTTTTCGAGATAATAAACAAAATGCCTTTAGCATCCCAAAACACCAATGTCATGACCTTTCCTGCTGATTTAACCAGCTTTGTTTTGTTTGGCATTGAACAACCGGCTTCTGTCCACTGTTTTCACTGCTGTTTGGATTCTGGTGTGTAATGGTGAATCCAAGTCTCACCCATAGTAATAAATCAACGCACAAAATCAGTTTTATTCTTGTTATAACCTTCCAAGCACTGTTCAAAGATTTTCATGCTAGTGCGTTTTTGATTTGCTGTGAGCAAGCGCAGCACCCATCTTGCACAAAGCTTTATTATTTGCATTCTTCATGCAAAATATATCCTACACGTTATTTTGAAATGCCTATAGTCTCAGCAATTTCACGCACTTTGATTCGCTGGTCATCCAATACCATATCATTCACTTGACCAATGATTTCTGGTGTTCTTACACTTTTTGGACGTCCTTCACGTGGATCATCTTCAAGACTGGTACGGCCATGTTTAAACTCAGCAGCATATTTCTTATTTGCCGAAAATGAAGGAGAAGAGTGCCCATACACTTTTATAAACTTCGAATGAATTTCTTTCTACATCAAACCTTCTTTTAAAATTTTATAACTGCACGATACTCAATTTTATCCATTTCAAGGGATACAAACAACACTTTTGCTTCAGACAGCTGTATAAAACAAACTACTGGATAGAATGACTTGCAATTTCACATGGATGCTTATGACAGATGTACCAACCTGTAAAAAAGTAATCTTGCCGATAGTGTTGCCATCTATGGTAAAGAATTTTTCAGACCACCCTCGTATTTGTAATAACAGCGTTAATAATTTCAGTCTTATTTTCTTACAAATATGCATTTGTATAAAGAGAAAATGGGTCTCTTAAAACTATAAAGTAGTTAAAGTCAACTCTTTCAACAATAAAGTGAACTCACTATAACACACTACTGAAAAGGCCTGTAAGCTCAATACTGTTCTATGACATACTGAAGTTTGTTTATCCATCCAACAGATATTTTAGTTCCATTATTTATCTTTTTTTTTTTTTTTGAACATTTTAATAGTAGGCATTTTTGTGATAATTTTAAACTTTTCCTTAAAATAATGAAATTTTATTATTTATAAAAAGCCTTACTGATAAAGAAGGCAAAACATAAAAATAGAATATTTCTTTTAATCAACTTTATTACGACATACCTTTCAGGTGTTTTTTGGGATCTTCCCTCAAAAAACTCACAAAATGTTTCTCTTTCTTCTTTTGTTATAGTGTTCTTGTCTAAAAGCGGTTCATGCGGAATCACTGTACATATATCTACCTCTTTTCCAATCTCTTTAATATTACATTCAGTTTTTTCAGCATTTTTGGACACCATATCTTGTGAGTTTTTTAATTTGCTTTGAATTTCACTTCTGGAATCATTACTAGGTAAACTCTCAGTTTCTAAAATTTTATTTTCCTGCATCATTTCACTTGAAACCTTTAATCCCTGTGCAAAATGAAGTGGATTATTTTGCCTGTTTTCATGTTCCACTTTATAATTTTGTGCATTCAAATCTACACCAGACCATCTTAAATCATTCTTTTGATCTGTATTAGAAATTTCTTCATTATTCATTTTATTACAAATGAGATGTTGATCACCCAAAGTTATCTGCTTGCTGGGAATATCATCACCAGATGTGTCTCCATTTGATTCAGAATTACAAACTTCATTTTCTATATCCACATCCTCCTCAAAATCTTCCTGAATATGAGATTTAATTCTAATGACATCTAATGGAGTATTTTCAAAATTCAAAGGTTTTTTTTTAAGATGCAACGAATAAATTGCATTTTTTTTCCTGTTGGTAGGTTTTACCTTTTTCTTCTTTTTCTTAGTCAATGGGTTTGTGCATGATCTATTTCTGGTACATTTTGCTGCAGATACCTTGATTACTGTTGGTTGTGCAGTGACAAAAGGTTGTGATGTATCCATACTACATACTGAACTTGCTACATGATCATCTACTTGCTTCTTTGGTAATTTACTTACAGTTCCCTAAAAAAAGATGAAAGATATTAAAAATAACATCAAATACAAATAACAATAACATATAATTAAAATATTGTAATGGAATAGTTTAACAGTTGAAGACAGATAACATAAAGAGAGTTTATCATATCTGCAAACTGCAGTTTCTGAACTAATATTAGTTCAGAAACTGTTGAAATTCAGTTGAATATTACCTTATGACAATGTCTCCTGATTGTGTTTCTACTTTGATTCCTGCACCCAAATTCAAGTTCAAAAAAACAAGCCACTGAAAAAGTGGCTTGTTTTTTGTGAACTTGAATTTTCACACTTTCAAATCACTCCAATACCTCACTTCAATTGTTACACTATTATCAGTGAGGTGCATTCCATGAGCCTATAGATTCTGTGTTATTCCCTTGAGTCATATCAAAATGATTAGGTCAGCTGACATAGTTCTGACATAATTAAGTGTACGTTTAATAGCAAAAGAATTAAATTTAAACAAGAAGCAAAGAGAAAGAAAGATTTTGATTGGATGATTTAGGAATGAGAAAAATTTCTGCAAAGAGGATTTGAAATTAGATGTACAGATTCATTGGCAAGCCCTGAAGAAACATTGATTGATTCAGCCAGAGAGGTATGTGGTGAGGTTGTCTGCCAGGAAAGAAAAATCAGAATTCAATGCTGAACACTGGAAGTTGAAAAAAGGAAACCAAAAGTTCCTTGCAAAAAAATCAGCTTGTGCTCTTAGAGAATACAGAGACAAATGTAAGAAAGCTAAATACTGCATGAAACTAGCTAAACAAAAGTCATGGGAAGAACAAGGAATTAGAAATAACGATGATATGAAAACTGGAGAAAAATATATTATTGATGTATGGAATAACTACTTTGAAAAATTGCTAAATGAAACAAGCAGTGACAGCACAGTGGTAAAAGACACTGAACAGGCATGTTATCAGGAATATAATCCATACTTGAAGAAAAAACTATCAAAAGCCTGAAATGTGGAAAGGCAGCTGGAGTAGATGATATTCGACCAGAAATGCTCAAGTATGGAGGTATAAAAGTGTTGCAGTGGCTGCACTCAATAGTTTAGAAGGCCTGGACAGAGGGAAGAAATTCCAGATGATTGGAGTAGAGCTCTCACAGTACACATATACAAAAAGCAAAATAAAACTGAATGTGAGAATTACAGAGGTATTTCCATACCGAGTGTTCCTGGTAAGATTTATGCAAGTATACTTGAGAAATGGTTTAGAAGGATTGTGGAAGAAAAGCTTGGTGAAGAACAAGCTGGATTCAGGCCAAATCGAGGCTGTCAGGATCAGATTTTCACTTTACAAATAATTAAGAAATCGTGGGAATAAAACAAAGATCTGTATTTAAGTTTTGTAGATCCGGAAAAGGCATATGACAAGGTTCCAAGAGAGAAGATGGTTTAATGTTAAATCTGGTGTGAGACAATAAGGTACATTATCCCCTGTGTTATTCATTATCTATATGGATCACATTACGAAGGAAAGTGGTATTAAATGATATCAGAATTGGAGATGTTAATGTCAGCTCTTTGCTTTATGCGGATGATGTTATACTTCTAAATAAATCCACTACAAGTTTGCAAGATTCCCTGACTAAATTGAATAACTGTTGTAATAGATATGGTATGAAGGTCAGCATTAAAAAGAAAGACAATGAAAATAGGTAGAATTGTTGAAAATGTCAACTGTGTTTTGAATGGGAAACCTATGGAACAGGTAAGACATTTCTGCTACTTAGGCATGATTTTTAGTGAAGATGGTAAATTAATTATGGAAATAGACAACAAAATCAACAAAGCTGGTATGGTAGGAAGTCAATTGAATAAATTCATATGGAATAAGAGAGAAATTAGTCAGAAAAATTAGCTGTATACAAGACAGTGTTCAAACCAATTTTAACTTATGGATCTGAGAGCTGGGTTAGAAGTAAAACACTTGACCAAAGACTAGAGACTGCAGATATGCGAATCCTGAGAAAGATTAGGTGTGTGAACAGATGGTAGAAATGGTAATATCTCATTAAAAATGATATTAGGAAAGAACTTGACATTTTTAGCATCCAGGAATGTGTTAGCAGAGCTAATCTCAGATGGTATTGTCACTTAAACAATGGGAGAGGAAAGATTAGCAAAACAAGTGTTCTCTGCCAGGTTGGCAGGAAAAAGACTCAGAGAAAGACCAAGGTATAGGTGGATTGATACAGCAAAAATTGCTTTAGAAGACAGAAATATAAGATCTGATAATGCTGAAGTCTTAACAGATAACAGATTGATTTGGAGGAAAATTGTTGATAGGAAGTTAGTAATGATTTAAGTTCTTCATGTAGTACTATCATAATACCCCTTGAGGAATTTCAGGGATGTCAGGAATTTCATGATGATGAATATCTTTCTTTTTAAGAAGTTCTTAATAAGATTTTTTCTTTTACAGTACTCTTTCTTCAATTTCACAGGTTTTTCAACAGCCACAGAACATTTTGCCATCTTTGTAATCTCTTCTATATTTTTATCAAAATCTTCCATGAATTATGGTTTGTTACTTTTACACACAGATGAATTTTCTTAAATTTTTCTCTGTCTTTTCAGAGTATATATCCTGTGACTTACTTTCTAGGAACATTTGATGTGCTGTTTTCCAGGAGTGTTACTTTATCTTCTTCAGTAAACCACAAGTTTGGAATTTTTCCATGCTTGCAAACAATTTCATCATATGCCTTTCTGATAAATCAATGTTTACTTTAAAATTTTCCCAGTAAGACTCCAAGGTTTACTTGCTCTCAAGAAAACCAGACCTCATAAATAAAATATACTAATAAATTATATATTTGGCTTAATCCTTTATCCAAGTGTAAGCAAACAAAGTTTGTGCCTGAAATATTTTCAGGACTGTGGAAACTCGTATATGGAAGCTACTGGCTTCACATCACTTGCCTTAGTATCCCATAATGCAAAACCCATATCCTTGTGGACATGCATAATGCTATGCATTATAGGAAGGGTCACTACTCAGACTGGTTTCAACCTTTATTGAGTTCTCATCAGTGGGAGCCACACCCAGAGGTGATGCTAAGAAGAACGTTACTGACAGGATGGGTGAAGCATACATGCTTTTCATATTCCCATTTGTCTGTAGAGGAACAACTACGAGTGGGGAGTTATTGAGCTAAGCTTGCCCTGTGAGGGCAGTGAGATCAGCTGTGTTCAGCTAGATGTTGGATTGACTTGGGTGATGCTAAGGTTGAAATAATGCAGAAGTCATATTTTCATATATGAGTAGCCAAAAGGTGTCACACATCAAATTACTCTGGATTAGAGATAGATATTGGAAGTTTTCCCACTTGGTTATATTATAAATTAAATATAACAAGAAATTATATATTTCGTTTAATCCTTTACCCGAGTGTAAGCAAACAAATTTTGCGAGTTCTGAAAATACTTCAGGCACAAACATTGTATTTACTTGCACTTGGGTAAAGAATTAAACCAAGTATATAATTTCTTGCTATATTTATTTTAGAGCATAACCAAGTGGAAAAACTTCCAACAAAAACCAAACCTTGTTGGGGCATTATTCTCTCTCCTTCCCCACCTCCATATGATTTATATAGTTGATTATACAGTTCACCTCTAATAGCCGCTAGATTTAATTCTTTTTAAAATTTTCTTAAATGTTTTAATGCAATATTCATTTTTATCCCACTTAACACTAATCACTTCTAATATTTCAAATACCTCGTGTACTTCTATATTTCGAACAAGTGTGAAGATGTCACTATCAATAATTATATAATGTTGGCACATGGGGTTAGTAATGACACACTAACACCATGTTGGTAATGACTAGCGTTACTAACCATGTCCTGAACAAAAATCAAGCAGGTAGTTACCATTATTAGTTTTGCTCTTATCTCTAAATTTTCACAAACATATGTCTGGTATTCATTTCCTACTTTACTTTTTAGATCTCCAGCAAGAACCAAATTTTTCTTTTTGCCAGCAATCATTCATAATAAATCAAAAAATTCCTCCACGTCTTCCTTAGTAAAATCTTCTGTGGGATGACAGAAGCAAATAAGTTTCACTGTCCAATTCTCCATTTTTAAATCTGTCCAGCTGACTCTACTTGAAACTATCTGCTAATCAAGAAGTTCATATTCAGTGTTGAATGCTACATGTAACTAACTTTCCATGAGAAAGAAACACTAATGTATGCTTGCATACATTAGTGATTATGGAATATTTCAAATACCTTGCATCTTATAGTCTTATATTTATTACTTAGCAGGTTCCTGCCTTTTTTAATCTTCTTCATCATAGTAACACCATATTGAAAGAGTAATTCTGTAGTTATTCTGTTAGTTCTTTTTCTGTTGATACTTCTTATGATAATGGTGCTTATCTTCAATTATGCTGCTGCTGAGTTTGTTCTAGCTCCATAACATTTCTAATTAAATCTCAGATCAGATGTTAAAATTGGTTTTCTAGGAGAAAAACTATGCGGAGTAAGAATGAAATAAACAGTTTAATAACTAATCAATAGTAAACTAAACTAGAGCCTCGGTAGCTCAGTCAGTAACATCAATTCCCTTTAGATTCAAAGACCCTGGTTGGAATCCTGTTGAGGATGCAAAAAACCGTTTAGGCATTTTTCTCAAACTTGTTTTTAAATTAATACTCAGAGTAATACAGTACAAATGCTGAAAAGAAGCAATGAACAGTGATCTAATTACAAATGAACAGTTGGTTTTTGGCTGCTACATGCTAAACATTTCATGCAACTATCTCATTTACTAAGTTTTAAAAGAGGTAAACCATTTTGATGTCACCTGGTAGTAAACCATGGTTGATATGAACTGCTGAACCTCCTACTGCCTGAAGTGTTGCACTTAGAAGAGCACTGTTGTTATGGAACTCATCAGGTTGTTTTGTTGATTGTTTAGATTATGCCAAAGCAACTAAGATTATGAGGTAAATGTAGTATTTGTAAACTGAATAAGTTCACAAACATAATAAATTAAATGTCAAGTAAAACTCAGGTGTTACACATGACAAAAAATTAAAGATTCTGTAAGAGGAAACTCTGTCAACTCTAAAAACCACCTAATTTTATCTTTGAAAAGCTATTATAGAGATTCTTTCAAAGTATGATATGTAAACACAGGCATCTTGAACCAAAGAATATTGTCACTAATAAAATTGACTTTTTGTAGTATGTAACTGCAGGTGAATTTACAATAATGGTGCTTGCTATGATTCAAGCTGTAGCAGGCAGTTAATTGTGATGGCAAAACGTCCTTGTCTACAATGCAAGCACTGGCACGGAACTTCGGTTTTGTTCCAGCGCCTGCTGATGTTTGGATGTACATCCTTGTCATTTTCCTTTCACAGTATTCTACCTTTTGGCCTGCTCTAGTCTCACACTCACACACACACATTTATTCCCAAACATGCACACGCTTAAATACACTGGAGAAGAAACTGTCTTGATTCAAACAAATGCAGTTAGTAATAATTTTGTTGGATAATATAAAAACAATTACAGATGCTAAAAAGTGAAAATATAAAAATAAAAAAATACTAATAACTTAAAATAGCATACCTGATTTTTTAAAAGCTGGTAGGCAAAATTTTTTACTTGTAATGTTGTTCTTGATCCAATAAACTTGGAGATTTTGTTCCATTTATTCCCAAACATTTCCTATATGAAAATAAAATAAATCAGGTATGCCTAACATACATTAACAAAGATAAATTACAAGAAAATTTTCAGACTTAAGTAACAAATATTAGCATTCATTGAAGTCCAAGAACTCTAAAAAGGATAAGTGGACTTTCAAGAGTCATATTTGACAAGATAGCAATATTTTCTGGTTCAGGATACAGGCAGTCTTAGAAAGGGTACTGAAGGTTTCTAGCAAGTCTGCATTTACTCTGAGAGAACACAGAGAAAATGTAAGAAAGAGAATCAATACATAAAACATCTAAACAGGTTATGGGAAGACTTAAGAATGCCACTTTTCCCATGAAAAAGCTTATATAAGAGGAAGGGTTACTGTAAATGGAATCAGATACGATAAGCAAACTACTGTTTAAAAGACTGTAGTAACAGAACAATGGTAGAAAATATTCAAGAAGAATGCAATCAATAGCACATAACACTTGAGGTAAAAAAAAAAAGTGCTATCAAATCAAAAGCCCAAAATATTCCAATATGGAGGTATAACAGTTTTTACAGTAGCTGCATTGCATACATCAGAAAGCCTGGTCAGAGGGTGGAATTAATTCCAAATGGCTGGAGTAGAGCTGTGATAGCACTATCTATAAAAAGGGAAACAACACTGAATGTGAGAATCACAGAGAAATTTTATCTAAGTAAGATTTATGGAAGCACACTTGAGAAGAGGCTAAGAAATACTGTGGAAGAGAAACTTAGAGAAGAACAAGTCAGGTGGGGGTTTTCAAAGATAAAATTAGGTGGTTTTTATAGAGTTGACAGTTTTCTCTTACAGAACAAGTCAAACATAGGGGTTGTTGGAATTAGATTTTCAATTTTAGACAGATAGCTGAGAAATTGTGAGAATATAACAAGAATTTGTACTAAATTTTGCAGAAATGGGAAAAAGCATAAAACAACAATGGAAAGAAATATTAGTAAAACAGGTGAGTGATTCCAACATGAAATAAAAAACCGAGAAGTGGACCAAGCTCTTGGTAGACTAATGCATTCAGAGGTGCTGATAAGTGATAGACTAATTTGGAACAATTCCCACTGCTCACATGAAATTAGTAACAACATAAATCTGATCAAGTAGTACTATCCCAGTATCTTGTTCATCTCTTGAAGATACATATCAGAACAATGATGATGCCTTTCAAAAATTTATTTTAGGCAATATAATACAGGCAGAAAATAATTAGAAAAAAAGGCTTAAAAGGATTTACAATGCTTTTTTTTTTTTTTATATAAGAAGTTATGTTCCATCAAGTCGTTTTGGACTCCTAGTGATTCTATGAACATACATTATAAGAAGTAAAAAAGCTACAAAAAGTGGACTAAGGTTTTTCTAACACCGGAAGAAGATTAAGAAGAGATGAGCAGATAGCTATTTAGCAGCACGGAGTAAAGTAAGAGGATGCAGTAATAGGAATTAAGTGCTGTAATTAGATTACGAAGGATAGGGATGTAAACTGGCAACTTAGAATATTGATAAGAAATTCTAAAGTTATGACGAATTCCAGATCTTTTAAGGAAGATTAGTGAAAAGCTGATTTTATTGCAAAGTAGTAAATGAGGAACAAGTGAATTTTCTAGTGAAAGTGTGTCTACATTTGTGATGTGCTGAGATTAATAATTAAGTTAATTTAAAGAAGATACTTTTGAAATGGGTAGCTCCAGTGTGATAGTTAACCAAAGTTTTAAATGTGCTTCAGTGAATAATACATGCAAGGATTTATTCCAGTAAGAACAGTTGTACTTTATAGCATTTTAGAGTGAAGTTATAGGAATTAACTCCTCCTATTAAATCTCAACATTAACTGTGGTGTTTATGCTGAATTTAGCTGAAGCTAGAAGATTATTAGTCTTCCCCCCTTAAGGTGATAACCATCTTTTGACTGAGCTATGTGATTTCTGACTAAGGGATAGATAGAGAATACAATTGTAAAATATTTGCTGTAAATTTCAGTGATATTGAACTTTAGAACTATCTTGTTTATTAGGGAGGAATTAGATTTCAAAGGCTCAATGTTTGATACTAAGAGTTGAGTGAATGTTATGAGTGGTTGAACAGAGTTAATTTTGCATTATCTTGTATCCAAAGTATGCTTATGTATATAATATATAACCCTGCATTAAATGTTTTGTTTTATTGATTTCAATTTGTTGCTTGCCTAATTCTTTTTCTCTGCACCATTCATAAAATTATCGGATCTAGCGGGAACCTTAAATGTTGATGTTAAACTCGGCCTATATATATAAAAAATAGACTGCTAAAGTTAATATTTGATTCCACTATTTTGCATAGACTAATCTGAATATAGGGTGGTGCAGTATAATAGAAATTTCCCTATATTTGGCTTAGTAATCAACACACAATTAATTAACCTTATTAAGAACAACGTTAAAACAAGATGGCGGATCAAAAGGCAGGATTACTACTATGGAAGAACAATCCAACAGAAGTACCAGTAACATTCAGAACTTGGGGTGGGGGTTGTAAATCAATAGTTTTTATACAGGGTGAAAATATCTATTAATAAATATCATAACTTCAGCTGAATGCTAAACAACTGATGCTAACAATAAAAAAAAAGAATGGGTAGAATAATCAAACTAAAAAGAAATTGTTTGGTTTCAGAAACACAGCTTCATAAGACACATGATTATTATTATAATACAGGTAACCCCATGCAGTAAAAAAAAAATCATTGCAGGAGACCCATACTAACCATAATTTACACAATTCCTATTATACCTCATCGTTAAGCTCATTCAATGTCTGGGCACTCAAAACTTCGTTGGGCTCATTCAATTTAAGTTCATTTTTTTTATTAGGTTAGATTATTTTGAATTACACCAAAGCAACTCAGGCTATGAGGTTGGTGTATTGTCTCTGTTAATTGTGTGTTTATGACTGGTTTGTCTGTTTTTGTGGATGAAAAACGTGAGTTTCTAGGAGGGAAACCCTGCTACCTTCAAGAGACTGTGTAGCTATAATAAATAAATTTAAAAAAAATTCAACCCATTGCATATGTAAGCTAAAGATGAAATGTTGGGGTTCTGAAATATTCATCATCATCAAATTCCTGACATGTACCCTCAAGGGGTGTACAGGATATGATAGTACTACATGAAAAATTTACATCATTACTAACTTCCTATCTACAATTTTCCTCCAACTCAGTCTGTTACTTGTCAAGACTTCAACATCACCAGATCTTATATTTCTATCGTCTAAGGCACTTTGTACCATATCAATCCACCTATACCTTGGTCTTCCTCTGGGTCGTTTTCCTGCCAACTTGGCAGAGAACACTTGTTTTGCTAATCTTTCCTCACCCATTCTGTTTAAGTGACCATTCCACCTGAGATTAGCTCTGCTAATGCATTCCTGGATGCTGACAATGTCAAGTTCTTTCCTAATATCCTCGTTTTTTAATATGATATTGCCATTGATGCCATCTGTTCATGCCTCTAATCTTTCTCAGGACTCTCATATCTGTGGTCTCTAGTCTCTGGTCAAGTGTTTTACTTCTGACCCAGCTCTCAGATCCATAAGTTAAAACTAGTTTGAACACTGTCTTGTATACAGTTAATTTAGTGTTCCGACTAATTTCTCTCTTATTCCATATGAATTTATTCAATTGACTTCCTACCATACCAGCTTTGTTGATTCTGTTGTCTATTTCCATATTTAATTTACCATTTTCACTGAAAATCGTGCCTAAGTAGCTGAAATGTTTTACTTGTTCCACAGGTTCTCCATTCACAACACAGTTGACATTTTCAATGATTCTGCCTATTTTCAGTGTCTTTTTATTGCTGACCTTCATACCATATCTATTACAACAGCTATTCAATTTAGTCAGAGAATCTTGCAGACTTGTAGCAGATTTATTTAGAAGTATAACATCGTCTGCATAAAGCAAAGAGCTGCCAAGATAGAATCTATTCAATACGCTACAGTTATATGGTAAGATATATATATGCAAGTATACTTGAGAAACAGTTGAGAAGAATTGTGGAAGAAAAGCTTGGTGAAGAACAAGCTGGATTCAGGCCAAATAGAGGCTGTCAGGATCAGATCTTCACTTTACGACAAATAGTCGAGAAAGCATGGGAATATAACAAATATCTATATTTAAGTTTTGTCGATTTGGAAAAGGCATATGACAGGGCTCCAAGATAGAATCTATTCAATACGCTACAATTATATGGTGTCAATGGGGCATTATATCATGCAACACTTAGTCTTTATTTGAGTTGTAAGTCAGCAGTTAGAATTGAAGGAAGTACAGGAAGATGGTTTAATGTTAAATCTAGTGTGAGACAAGGATGTACATCATCCCCTCTGTTATTCATTATCTATATGGATCACATTATGAAGATCTGATCCTGACAGCTTCTATTTGGCCTGAATCCAGCTTGTTCTTCACCAAGCTTTTCTTCCACAATTCTTCTCAACTGTTTCTCAAGTATACTTGCATATATATATCTTACCATATAACTGTAGCGTATTGAATAGATTCTATCTTGGCACCTTGTCATATGCCTTTTCCAAATCGACAAAACTTAAATATAGATCTCTGTTATATTCCCATGCTTTCTCGACAATTTGTCGTAAAGTGAAGATCTGATCCTGACAGCCTCGATTTGGCCTGAATCCAGCTTGTTCTTCACCAAGCTTTTCTTCCACAATTCTTCTCAACCTTTCTCAAGTATACTTGCATATATATATCTTACCAGGAACACTCAATAGGGATATACCTCTGTAATTCTCACATTCAGTTTTATTTCCCTTTTTATATATGGGCACTATTAGAGCTCTACTCCAATCATCTGGAATTCATCCCTCTGTCCAGGCCTTCTGAACTATGCAGTGCAGCCACTGTAAGACTTTTATACCACCATACTTCAGCACTTCTGATCGAATATCATCTACTCCTGCTACCTTTCCACATTTCAAGCCTTTAATGGTTTTTCCTACTTCAAGTATGGATATGTATTCCTGACTGCATGCCTGATCAGTGTTTTTTTATCACTGTGCTGTCATCACTGCTTGTTTCATTTAGCAAATTTTCAAAGTAATTACTCCATACTTCAAGGATATCTTTTTCTCCCGTTTTCATGTCACCTTTATCATCTCTAACTCTTTTTACAGCACTCTTTCCTCCATTCCTAAGCTTCTTCAACAGCCTCCAGAATATTTTGCCACCTTCTTGATATTTATTTCTTATGTTCTTGCCAAAGTCCTCCCATTACTTTTGTTTAGCTAGTTTTACAGTGTTTAGCTTTCTTAAATTTGTGTCTGTATTCTCTAAGAGAACAAACTGACTTATTTGCCAGGAACTTTTGATATGCTTTCTTCTTTTCCTTCACTGCCTCTTTAACTTCCTGTGTCCACCATTGGGTTCTAATTTTTCTATCCTTGCAGACAACTTCACCACATGCCTCTCTAGCTGAATCAATCAGGGCTTCCTTCAAGGCTTGCCACTGAATCTCCAAGGTTTAGTTCCTGTTCTCAAACTCTTTCATTTTTCCTTCAATCATGTATGTGTATTTTAGTCTACAGTTCACATCTGAGAGCTGCTCAACTTTTATTCGCTTTAAAACTTTCTTACATGTTATTCTTTTCAATATGAAATTCAATTTTATCCTGCTCAAGACTAAATAGTGATCACTTCCAATTTCAAATCCTCTGTACACTCTGGTGTCCTGCACCAGGGAGAAAACATCACTATCAACAATGACATAGTCAATGAGACTTTTCTTATTCCTTGCCTCTTCTCTCCATGTGAATTTGTGCACATTTTTATGTTGTAACATGGTGTTAGTAATAACCAGTCCATGTCCTGAGCAGAAATCCAACAGGTATTTGCCATTATTATTAGCTTTGCTCTTTTCTCCAAATTTTCCCAAAATATTAATGTCCTGAAATATTAATGTATGTAAATTTGTGATATTAAAAAAAATTTGAAAATCTGAAAGCAAATGATGCAATGTTGAATATCATTTGTTGTTCAACAAAGCGGAACAACAACAACCACATATCTAAAAAAATAAGCATAATGACAAGCATATAACCATTTTGTAAAAGCAATGTTCAAAATCATATTTATTTTCAAAGAAAGCATTTGAAAATGGCATTAAAAAGAATTTCCACAATATTTTCAGTAAAATGAAAGAAGCTGGATAAACTCACTTGTTTCAGTGCATTAATTTGAAAAATAAAAGACTGCATATTTCCAGTGATAAATTTATTACTAAGATTAATTTCACATTACACTTTGAAATAAATATAATCTATTTCATTTACACACATGAAATGCATTTTTATATATTTTGCCAACAAACATCACCAAATTCCTTATGTTCCCTGAAGAGTGTACACAGAATACAAAGATAGTACTTCATGTTACTATTACCATATTATAGTATGCCCACAGATACGAGACACTTCGACACTTCTGTGCATATCAGTGTGCATATGTGATTAGCCTATTATTGGAATCCATTCCGACAATAGGCTAATCAATCCATATTGTGGAATGAGTGTTTATTATTACATGTTGGATAATTAACTTCTCTTTTATGATCATTGTAGTTTTTAAAGTGGTAACTATTTTGCTTGTATAACACTTGGAAAATTTTATGTATAAAGCCCGTGATTTCGTGTGTTGGTGACCAATTCGTACACCGCCTTATTTCCTTCTCCCCTTCAACATGAATTGACCCTTTTTGGCAGTCTGCCAACGACGGCTCTCGCTTCTGTGGTCAGACATTACTAACTTCCTAATGACATTTTCCTCTGAATTGATCTGTCAGTGTCCTAAGTTCATTTATTCACCTAGATCTTGGTCTTCCACTGCCCCCCCCCCCCCCCCCCCAATCAAACGTTTTGCTAACCTTCCTATTTCCATTCTGATCACCAGAGATTAGTTCTACTCACATATTCCTAAATGCTAATCTCTGATTTTTTTTTTTTTTTTTTAAACGAGTGCTCCTTCCAGACACACTATAGAGGTTACCTTTCTTCTTGGCAACTCAAGACCACAATATTATGCAAGTTTCCAGTCTTCTAGAATGCCCCCTCTTCTGACCACACCCAACCTTATGTCCTTTGGAACTATAAAGTGGGATGATCTCCAGGACTACTACTCTTCTATTTCATGACATGACTATTGCTTCCACTCTTCTGATCCAGACACCTGCACTGAGCAAGTAACAGAAATCATCCACAGAAGGCATTCCATCCAAAATTCACATCCACTTTCCAAGTCCTGGTTCAACAGAAGATGTATGAAAGCAGTTCAAAGAAAAAACTCAGCTTATCACAGGTGGTTTGCATCAAGAACCACAACTTCATACACAGCCTATGTGAAAGCACACAATAAATGTAAATCAACTCTCAGCAAATCCAAATCTCTTCTTCCTAACATGGATTTTAGGTCAAGTGGCCTGTTCCAGTCTCATTCCATCTTTCTTGGTCTTCTGATTCTTCTTTTCCCACTTATTTTGTATCTATATAATATTTTTGGTAGTCTTCTGTTGTCCATTTGATTTAAATGTTCTAGTCATTTTTGTTTATACTGTCTTATGTAATAAATATAGAAAATCCATAAAGACCAAAAGCAGAAAACTCATTTCTTCAAATGGTAGCCATGCCTTCTGGTTCCTTGCAAAAGCCATTGGATGCAACTTCTGCTCCCACCTCTCTCTCCCCCATCCAGATGGCACCAAGCATTACAGCACCTAAAGAAAAACTTGACCTCCTAGCATCACTCTTTTCCTCTAATCTTCCAGTAACCCATGTCTCCTGTGGCCTTTTGGCAGAAAGACATAAGAATATTAGACAACCCAAATACTACAATTGTAGTCATGTGGTCCTAATGGCATTTCTCCTGTTGAACTTAAACACTGATGATTCCAGAGCCAACATCTGTTCCTCTAATATCTCTAATCTTCTATACTCAGTTGGCACCTATCTCATCTCATGGAAACACAGATTCAACCCATTCAAAAAAAGGGAGACAAAAGCCTGCTGTTCAACTGTCATCACCTCAATCCTCTCCAAAATAATGAAAAAAAGTTATCAATGGTTAACTTCTTCACTACCTAGAAGATCACCAGTTCATCAGTGAACACCAGTATGGATTCGTGATCCATGGCTGATATCTTAGCCTACATCACCCACCACTGGACATATGTCATGGAAAGGTTTGGAGAAATGTGTCTGTTGCCCTTGACATTTCCAGGGCTTTCAATTATGTTTAGCATCAAGGCCTGCTTGTGCAGACTGCCTACTTTCGGTCTACCTCCCACTCTCTATAACCAAATATCTGGCTTTCTCTATAGTCTTTCACTGCATGTGATGGTAGGCAGCACCCTCTCTTCAAGCTTTATCAACAATCCAGGAGTGCCTCAGGACTCAGTTCTCTCATACATAAATGATCTACTATCAATGACTACAAATCCTATCCATAGCTTTGCCAATGATACCATTCTCAATTCATCCTACTCCTTTGACAAACCATGGAGTTCCCAGACATCCCTTACACCAAGATCATCTGTAACCAGTGCCTTAAACAATGATCTCCATGCCATCCTTCAGTGGGGGGGGGGGGGGAATAAGGATAGCCTAGTCGCCTTCAATGCCACCAAAAAACAGGCCTGCCTTTTCTTTCACAAAAGCGATCTCAGCTCACCTTCCCTCATCCTCAGTAATACATCAAAGATGAACTATCTCTCCTTGGACTGACATTTACCTCCAGTCTCTCCTGGAACAAACACATCACATCAATAGCTACCTCAGCTTCTAAAAAACTAGGCATTGTTTTCTGTCCAAGAAGCTAATTTACACCCACCCAGATACTAACCCTATATAAATCCCATATTTGCCCATCCTTAGAATACTGTTCACACATTAGGGGTGGCACTTAAAGTCTCCTTAAAAATTTTTGATGCTGTCCAGAGAAGAACAATTCAGCCCATGTCTCTTCCCTCACAGGTTCATCACTTCAACCTTTATCTCATAGAAGCAAAATTTCAGCTGTGTCTCTTCTATAGGTACTTCCATAGTCACTGCTCAAGTGAGAAAAGCATACTGATGCATTAGTAGAGTAAGCAGCAGGCACTAATTTTGTAAATGATAGTCATTTTAACTATCAACTGCTGTGATTAAAGAGATAATAAAATTCTTTAGATAAACAAATGAAATAGTAAGAGAAATGTTTTCACTCCTATCTATGTTACGGTTGTCAGCATCAATATTTGTGCTGCCTCTGATGTCATGTTTACTGGGATCCCGTATTTGTTTTGAGATGTAGGAATATGCCATTAAAGTTTATGACAAGGGTGTAGAATTATAAACCAGAAATCACTTGCAAATATAAAAAAGCTAGAACTTTCTTGATGTCAAGAAAATTTACTAAGTAATCCACACAATCTAATGAAATTAAGCAAAAAGTCTAAAACTCTCCATGTGTGTGTGCAAAAAACTTATGCAACCCATGAAATCTGCATCTATATGCATACTCTCATGAGGATATGAAACCATATGCATTCAAAAGGATTAATTGTACTGAGGAGCATGGATTGGCAGAAGATTGTATGGGGGCGATATCCAGTTATTTGCTGATGATGCTAATTTTGAAAGAATGTTAGAAAATGTCATTAGGAAAGTTACCGATAAGATTAGAATCTCGAAGCGACATCAGACAGAAATTGAGTTTAATGAACATAACAAAAAGTAATTCAAAGGATTATAGCAGGCATGCAATACATGAAAATATATGATGAAATGATGCACTATAATGAACTACGGGAAAAGACTTAGCCCAAGTCCCACAGAAACAATGCTATTTTAGGGCTTACTATTGCAAAGAGTAAAAGCATAAAACCATCATGTTATGAAACAATTTCCTCACCAATGATGGCACAATCTACGTTACAAAACATAGCTGCTAGGAAGTACTGCATAAGATTTATTCATGTTTTGTATTAAAACTAGAAAATAAAAGGAAAAAAACCGTAGCTGAGGTCAATTAAAAAAAAAAAAAAAGGCTGGTAACAGAACAAAGGAAATGGCAAGACGACATAACACTGATAAAAGACCCATAAAACACACAATACATGAAAAAAGTAGAAAAGTAGAGCATGAAATTATAAAAATTAAAATCCAAAATTAATGCTTAAATTCAAAATATTATGTTAGCTTAAATAAATGTTACTTGATGAAAAAAAAAAAAAAAAAAAGTCAATTTGCTTGCTCTCAAGGGATATTCAGACCATGACAGCACTACATAATTATGTTTATATTATTAATCTCCTATCAACAACTTTCTTCCAAATTGGTCTATTACTTGCCAGCACTCCAATTACTCTGCCATGGGATCCTTAGGGGTCTCATGCCAGTCCCAAGCCTGGATAAAGGAGGAGGGGTCGGTCAGATGAGTGTCGATGCTCTGAACGTAAAGAAAAAAACACGATTGTTATCTGATGCCTATACAGTCAACAGCTACAACATGCCGGCACGGGCGTCGCCCGGATAAACAAGGCCCGCGATACCAATCGAGCGATCGGGATTCGATCGAAAAGTGGGATACCAAAAGGAAACAGAAACTGAAACTAACAGAACTGTTATCAGTAGGAACGTGGAATGTGCAGACACTTGTGTCAGGAAAATTAGAACTACTTCGTGAGGAAATGAAAAGATATCAGTGGGATATACTAGGATTGGCAGAGATGAGATGGACATCATCTGGAGAGATCAATGGATGCGAAGTAATATGGTCAGGACATGAAACCATGCATGAAGCAAGAGTTGGCTTCCTTCTTAGCAAAAGAGCTTGAGAAGTACTGTTAGGCTACAAACCAGTTAATGAATGAATCATAGTAGCAAGATTTCAGGCGAAGCCATTCAACATATCAATAGTCCAGATATATGCACCCACATCTGACAGCACAGATGAGGATACTGACTTATTCTACAAAGATCTGACAGAGACAATAGAAACAATACCAATGCAAGATGTGCTAATTATTGAAGGAGATTGGAATGCCAAAGTTGGAATAGATAACGATGGCCGGGAAAGAGTAATGGGAAAATATGGTTTCGGAGAAAGAAATGAACGAGGTGAAAAACTGTTAGAATTTGCTGATGATCTGTGTTACAATCATATAACGATGATCTGTAACACAAGATTCAAACAAAAGGAGTGTAGAAAATGGACGTGGCAATCAAATGATGGGAAAACCAAAAACATGATTGACATGATTATGATTAAAAGAAGATGGATAACATCAGTACAGCAATGTCGAACTTTTCAAGGAGCGGATATAGACTTGGACCATAGTTTAGCGATTGCAAACATCAAGTTGAAATTAAAAAAGAAATATAAGCCCAAACATCAGAATAGAAGAGATACAGCATGAATAAGTGAAGCAGAAATAGGAAGAAGTTACAGAACAGTGTTAGAAGAGAAACTTAAAAGCGTGGAGAAAGAAAAAAACTTGAATTTAAGAGTGAAAAGAGTAATGAAGGCGATAGAAGATGCAGTTGAAGAAACAGTACCAGAAGAAGAGAAAATCAAGAAGAAATGGATTACACAAGAAACACTGAAGTTAGTACAGGAGAAAAGAATGTTGAAGAAAAGAAGGGACACATCAGAACAAATAGAAGAGCAATATAGAAGAAAGTGTAATGAGGTGAAAAAAGCAGTCAGAATGGATAAGATGAAATGGTTAGGAGCCCAATGCAACAATATAGAACAGTACTATGGAGAGCATAAAACAGGGGAGGTATACAAAATGATCAGAACCATTAATAGAAAGTGGCAACCAAAACAGACCACAATTAAAGATGAAAAAGGCAAAGTATTGATGAATAAAGAAAAAATTGTACAGTGGTGGACAAGATACTGTAGTGAGTTATATGAAGAAAAACTAGATTCAGATAGCGTTGGGAAACTGACTGAAGAATTGAAGCAGATATCACCACCAGGTAATGAGCATGATATGGACATTTTAAGAGGAGAGGTAGAAAAAGCAATAGGACGGTAAAACACAACAAGAGTCCTGGTAACGATAACATTACTGGAGAAATGATTAAATATAGTGGTGAAAGTATGGGTACATTAATGCACCTACTATGTAATATGGTATGGAAAGAAGGGAAAATGCCAGAGTAGTGCGTGAAATCAATATTAGTGACACTGTAAAAGAAAGGAAATAAGCTAGAATGTAAAAATTATGGAACAATTGCCTTGATAAGTCACCTTGGTAAAGTGATGATGATCATATTGACAGAAAGATTGAGAACACAATTGGAAACATGCCTTGCAGACGAGAAAGCAGGATTTAGGAAGGACAGAACTACAATTCAACAGATTTTGACAATGAGGTTAATAGCAGAGAAAGCTAGGAGAAAAAACAAAAACATATATACTTGCTTTGTTGACTTTCAGAAAGCATTTGACAGTATTGACCAGAAAGTGACATTAGCAGTTCTGGAATCCTATGGAATTGATAAAAAACTAATAGCTATATTAAAAGATGTTTATCAGAATGCAGTTGCAGCAGTTAGAATAGGTGATGATTTGGGGAAATAGTTTAAAACAAGCAGGAGGTACTAGACAGGGAGACCCAATATCACAAGCATTTTCATCGCACATTTAGAAAGAGGAAATGGACAAATTGAAGGAAGATGCCAAAGGAATATCTGTACACGGAATGAGAATTAACAATCTGAGATTTGCAGATGACATTGTTATTGTTGAAGAAGACGAAAGAGAACTACAAAAAACACTGGAACTGTTAAATGAGGAAGGGAAGAGATTTGGACTTGTTATAAACTTTGAAAAAATAAAGACAATGGTATTTGGTGAGAAGAACATGAAACAAAAGATACAAGTGGATGGAAATGATATAGAAAATGTAGAACAATTCACATATTTGGGAAGTAAACTGACATGACTTGGAATGTAAAAAAGAAATAAAGATCAGGATTGCAAAGGGAAGATCAAATCTGAAGGCCATGGATAACATCTGGAAAAGTAAAGTGATCAGTCTGCAAACAAAACTAAGAGTATTGGAAACATGCATCTTCAGCAGTGTACTGTACGGATCTGAAACGTGGGTAATAAATAAGTAATCAAGAAAAAGAATTTGAAAGAACTTGTTACAGGAAGATTCTAAGAATAGGATGGGTACAGAAAATCACCAATGAAGAGCTCTATCAGAAGATACAACCAAAACAGAATCTAATGCAGAAGATTATAAAACGGAGGCTGCAATTATTTGGACACATCTGTAGAATGAGTGCGGACCGGAAGATAAAGACATTTATGTTTGGTATTTTGGATGGTTTAAACAGAAGAGGTAGACCATACAGAGAATGGATAGACGATATAAAAGACTGGTGTGGAATGGGTGTACAAAAACTGCAACACTGCACTGGACAAAGAAAGGTGGAAGAAGATAGTGAAACAGGCATCAGACATCAACGGGCAGTGAACCCATGGTTCGTGATGATAATGATGACTCCAATATTGCTATATCTAACATTTTGTGTCTAAGGCAGTTCTGACTGAATCAATTCACCTAAACCATGATCTTCCATGAAACAACTGCTTTGCTAACCATTCCTCACTCATTCTATGTAAGTGGTCATACTACCTTAGGTTAGCTCTGCTCACAATGTCCAGTTCCTTTCTAATATCTTCATTTTTAATATGATTCTGCCATTGATGCCATCTGTTCACTTCTCTAATTTTTCTCAGATATCTGGTGTCTCAAATCATTCATCAAGTGCTTTATTTCTATCCAACACTCAGATTCATAAGTTAGAAATTGGTTTGAACACTGTCTTGTATAGAACTAGTTTTGTGTTTGGACTAATTTCTCTCTTATTCTATATCAGTTTATTCAAATGGCTCCTCACAATACCATCTTTGCTAATTCTGCTGTATATTTCCAAATTTAAGTTATCATTTTCACTAAAAACTATGGCTAAATAGCTGAAACATTTTACTTATTCTATAGGTTCTCCATGGAAAATGCAGCTGAGGTTTTCTATGTTCCTGCTAATTTTCAGAGCTTTGGTCTTTTCATGCCAAATTTGTTACAGCTGTTATGCAATTTAATTAGAGAACTCTAGAGAAAGAGTTGTAGTGGATGTGCTAAATTTGATATCACTGATTTTAATATCAGGTTTAATGCTACTGAAGATAATGTGCATTCTTGTCTTACCCAATTTTTCTGTATTTCCTTCAAATCTTGTTTCGTTTAACAGTTGTTCAAAATAATTACTCCAGATGTCTAGGATATTCATACTTTCAATTTTCATATCACCTTTTTCATCTTTGATGTCTTTCACAGATGCTTCCCTCCATTTCTAAGCTTTTCAATAGCCTCCATAGAACATTTTGCCACCTTCATGATATTTATATTGTATATTCTTTCAAAAAGTCTTTTAAGACATTAGCCCTCTTACATTTTTCTCTGCATTCTTTTAGGGTATCTGCTGGGTTATTTGCTAAGAACCTTTAGTATGCTTTCTTCTCATCCAGAGCTGCTTCTTTAACAACTTCTGCCCAACATGGTGCTCTTATTTTGCTATCCTTGCAGACTTCACTACATACCTCAAAAGCTGAGTCAGTCAATATTTTCTTTCGAGTTTGCAACTGAAACTCCAAGGTTTGGTTCTTGTTTTCAGACTATGGAAAGAAGGCAAAATGTTTCATTTTTGATTCAATAATGTTTGTATTGTTGAGTCTATAATTTACTTGTAAGAGCTGCTCAAATTTAATTCTTTTTAAAACTTTCTTACATACTACTCTTTTCAATGATATCCATTTTCATTCTACTTAGCACTAAGTAATGGTCACATCCAATTTCAATCCTCTATTCACTCTGGTATCCTGAACGAGCATGCAGATATCACTATCAACAATAACAGTAGTAAGACTTTTTTTTTTTTTACTTGTGTCTTCTCTCCATGTAAACGTACACATCTTTATGGTGAAATGTGATGTTAGTAATGACTAGTTCATACGCTGAGCAGAAATCCAGCAGATACTTACCATTAGCCTTTAGCCTTTCCCTTTTCTCCCAGATTTTCCCAGAACATTTCTGTATGCCTAGTGGGATTAATTTCCTATTCTGCAGTTTAGGTCACCAAGAAATACCACTTTCTCCATTTTCTTTATGTCAGATGCCTGCTGTAATGACTCAAAAAATTCCCATACTTCTTTATTAGAAGAACCTTCTGTTCTGTGGGACTGTAGGCACAGATAAGTTTCATTACCCATTTTCCCATCTTGAAATTTGCCCACGACTACCTGAAACTGCCTTTCAATGAAGAAGTTTATCTTCACGTTTGGTGTTGAATGCTATTGCTACTCCTTCCTTTCCTGGATTGTAATGGCTTGAATATAATATCCCATATTTATTATTTAGTAAGATCTCATTTGTTTTTGTCTTCAACTCAGTAATGACACTTATGTTGACATGATACTTTTCCAGTTCTTCTGCAAGTTTTATTTCTTTTCTATCAATACTCCTTGTTTTGATGTTTCCTAACTTCAGTTCTTCCAATGTTGGGTTTATTCTTCTTCTTCCTGATGTTCAGTTGGATTTTGTTCCAGTAGTTGAATTTTTGCTGTTTGTCCTGGTTCTGTGATGATAACAGAAAGGGCCTAGTTTAACTGGACAATGTCCCATCTGGCATGAAATCTCATAATTTTGTACCATCACATGCATTTGTGGTAAGGCAATGTGGAGGTCTCCTCCCAGTTATTCGACTTTGACTCTTAGGCAGTCAGTCAATTTTATAACTAGTTACCTCCAATTACAAAGAGGAAAAGTACATAAGTAATAAGGCTTGAATTAGTCAGCCCAATGGGAGAGAGAAATTGTGATGCACACATAGCTGGTGTGAACAAAATCAGCCTTTTAATGGACAGACACATAATATCTATGATAAGGTTTCTGTCCAATTAGGCAGGTGACTTATTCACACCAACTATGTCAATCCCTGTCCTTAGGCTAACAATGCAGACTAGCTGATAATCACTTGTGGTGTTTTCTCCCTATTTCTAATTGAAGGTTGCCAATTATAATGTTGACTAACTGCACATACTTGGATGACTGTGAATATTTCAGGTAAATGACACTAATTTAAGCTAATGTAATATTATGAAACTTAATTCTTGATTTTCATTTTCATCATTTCATACTCATCTAGTTTTCTTCTTTCTTATACATCTCCCATTATTGTTTGCATTTATACTTTTTCATGATGCTATTTTGTGTGCTCTATACATGATTCCTACCATTATGTATAGTCCCTGCCATCTGTTGTAAACTATGATTTCCCATCATTTCCTTTGTTTCCTGGGAATGGAATAGGATGGTTGGATCATATAAAGGAATTATATGATGAGATGGGACTATTTTTCAATATATGGTAGTTCAAAATGTGGAAATTCAGCTGGAGTTCAGTAATATTTGTTCACAAATGCACATGAACAAATATAGAGATATGAAATTTAACAGGCTATACTGTATAATTCAGAAGACAGCATCAGAAGGACAAATTTCAGCTGACTGGTACAGCATTTCTTAATTGAGTGTTTCAGGAAATTAATGCAACCATACTTGAGAAAAATGTTCAAGGAAAAATTAGAGAAGAATGATGTGGATTGTTGAGACCATATTTCACAGGGCTTTTTGGGTGTGTTAATACAAGTGCAAATATTCAATTTGCACTTGTTATTCACAGCACATAATGAGAGTTGGTGAGACTGTGATCTTATTCTAAGGGACATATGCAATTGTCCCTTATTCACAGCACAGGACATCAGACATTCATAACTTGTATTAAATAGTTTCTGAAAAAAAACTTCAGTGAATGGGAAAAATATACAAATTTTTATTAAATTGATTTATTTCTAGAAAAGCTATGCTACTTTATTATTTGTAATATTATATATGTATCATGTTTTCCTGATTAAAATATTTTGCAGGTAATGGTTCATTACCATAATTTCTTTCCAATATCTCTTATGGAACATTTCATAGGGGGTTCCATGAAAAAGAAACATCGGGTTCTGTAATCTAAAAAGTTTCACTGCTTTGACAACACAAATGACACTTAATAATAACTGCTGTGTGTTTGCACACATGCACACACTACAAGTAAGTGGTAAGAACCAGTCTGCTTTCACCATGCATTCAACTGCAATCACTAAATATAAAATCAATGAATGTTCATTAGAATTTTCTTCATAAATGCATATGCACATAAAAATTACTTACCATTCCTTTAAGAAACATATCTTTTTCTTCTTCTGTCCAAGACATTTTCTGATTATTTTTCTTCTGAACTGTAGTAGCCTTTTCCACATATAATGATTTTCTGAAATATTAAGTACTCTAAAATTTCAAATTAATGATCATTTTTATCAGAACAAATTTTCATTTGAATATCAGGAATGAAAGAATAAAATAAAATTCCTTGTTCTCAGACTTTAACACATTACTGACAGTCAATCAAATTCAAGTAGTAATACTGTTCCAAAATTGAAGTTGGCCTGGTTGGCTGAATGGTTAGGGTATCTACTCTCCAGCTAAGATGCTGTGGGTTTGAATCCTACTAAGGGCATGGGTGTTTGTGATTGTTCTACTAATCATTTACAATAGTACTGCTGTAAACCTGAGATGTCATTATGCCATAACAATCCAAATTCCAAATCCAAAATTTAAGTATTCCAGGATGCAAAGCAGGAAATCAAATTCCCTTTGTACAAATATACAATAATGAGATAATTTCTCATATATAACAACAAAATTTATCTCATGGCAGGATTCAAATCTCCACAGCCTAATGGTTGAAAAGGAAGTACAGAAACCACTCAGCCAAATGTAGTTCAATCAATGCAATTATAGCAACAACTTTTGAAATGAAAGTCTACTAATCGTGAACTTGCTCAAAGAAAGTTTTTCAATTTGGAACTGACATTAATTCAATACCTGAACATTATATACAAAATTATATGCATTTTGCATATAATTCAATGATAAAATGTCAAAAAGTATAAAAACATAAGAGATGAATGACAAACCTATCCTCATCCAGTAACTTCTGAATTAATATTCTACTTCCTTCATCCATACTTTTATCTGTGTGATGATCCTAAAAATAAATTCATAATGCATTTTCTTTTTTTTAACAGCATAGTATGCTGATAGTTTATTAGCTAAACTTAGTGATATGGAGTAATCCCTTAATCACTAATCCTAAAAGCTAGTTTTCATTATATTATTAAGTAAGAATGTCAAAAAATATATACTTCAAAAGTTCTTTTCTTTTTGATTTAGTATGAACATAATGAAATATGGGCGCTATTTCTTAAGAAGGAACAAAACTGAGACGGGCGAGTTTTTTTTAAATTAGAGACAGAAATTTTACCTGGCAATTTAACCACTCAACCAGCTATGATGGATAAAGATATCAAACATCATACACTATCCATGTTCTGAGTGCATGTATATATATCACTGCCAGTAGGACAGTCGAGGTAAATTTGGAAGTAAAATCAAAATAAGAGATTAAATTTAAATCTATAAAAAAATTAAACTCAGATCAAATGGTTAGATAGTTGGTTTACTGCAATACTCAAAGTTAATAAAAAGATAAATTAATAAATAAACAAAAAATATTTGATGCAGCATCTACACATAAATAGAATTTATAATCAAATGTGTTTATATAATTCTTTGTAAAAAATTATAAACACTTCATGCAATTTTTCTGATACTGATAAGATCTGTCTGAATATATATGGCTCAGCTAGATGAGTAAAAATTTCATTCCTTTCTTGTGTGAAGTGCTGGCACTCCACTAGAACATGACAAATGGTGAAACATGTTGCACTGTTCACACACACACACAGGTGGGGCATCAGCCCTCAATAAATAATGTGTAAAATGAGTGTGAGAGCCTGTGTAGTTCAGTAGAAGTGGCGTTTGCAACCAATGCGCTCGACCGCACGAAGAAAGGATTTGGTGGTTCAAATCTAGTCGCCGACTAGAGGAAATTTTTCTAAGCCTTGTTTTGACCAGTTCCCGAGTTAGTCAATCTCTGGCACAGGCTAGCGAGTTCCCCCCCCCCCGGAAACTCGGGTTTTTCGTCCCGTAAACTCAAGTAAATCGACTGTCGAACCCACACTATTTTCAGACATTAAAAATATTGTGTTAGGGACCACGAGATGGCGACACTAGTTTGCCGCCTTCTTCACTGTGTACCAAAGAATCAGTGATAGCCTTGGGCCAGCTATCTCTCTCTGATTGGCTACCAGTGGAGATTGAACTGCCCACTCAGTCTTCAAACGTTAGATAGGGTAAAAGGCCCCGCCTACTCCCTATATGGGAACAAATAGGTGTTAGCTGATTTTTTTTTTTTTTTTTGAAAATGAGTGTGACCTATGTGAAGCCTAGCATACTTAATTGACAGTCTGTTCAACATAGAAATTTAATTTCAACTTCCGTGCAATTTATTTGTCAGTGCTTCATGCCAATGGGCAATTAACTTATAAACTATCAAAATTGCACGAAATTCAGTATACAGACTACAGTCTGTATACTGAATTTGCAAATAGTATGTGTAAAAGGTATATGCTGATCTTGCAGATGCACTTGCAGTTTCATTTTCCTTAATCAGCACAACCAAACATCAGAATTAAGAATTACCATTTCGTACAATACTGATGAACCTCACAAAGCACTGGATGTACAAAGGAGAGGAGATGGCTTGTAAAGAACTCAATGAGTATGTATAAATCATATATTTTTAGTAGCCATTTTCTTTTATGTGCTCAGACACAGCTAAATTTCATGCAACTCTGCTGAATTAGTGGAGATCTCAATAATGTCCCAGATCTCAAACCATCAGTATAAATGGGTAACAATTCAGAATACTGCTCTGTGTGCATTAAATAATTGCAGGATGGAGTGCAAACATGTGGAGGAATGCCGTAATGTTCGGTGCTGGTAATGTTAAACATTCATGCCAACAGTTGAATAATTTCTTTCATATGCATACCAAAAAGGTGTAGAGCAGTCTGGTGTGTAATACTGAGCTTCCGAACATAGAGAAAAAAAAACACCATCCACGTAGGATGATTTGGAAAAAACTATTTTTAGGGCATAGTTAAGAGACAACTGTTTCCATTCAAGCAACAGAACAGGTTCATTTGCTTCTACATAACGACTCTGAATAGGCTAAGTGCAAAAAAAAACAGCATCTATTCATATACCCTGATGATAGATAGGAGGATCCAACCATTGGAGTGTGCTCTCCTCCCTTGCAGAACTGTAAACTTGGGATAAATAATCAAGTTTTGATTGAACAAGTATATGAAATAGGCAAAGCAAAGAAAATCAATCCATACCACATTCAGTGGAGGATACAATACAAAGGATATTCAATGCTTTTTTTTTTTTTTTTTTTTTTTTTTGCACTTTTCTCTTAGTTGATGAATGTGGGCAAGGAATGCAAGCTTCTTATCAAAAACATGTCTTAAGAACTTGGCTTCTGTTGCTACTGGAATAATAGTTTGTTTCATCCTTAATTCTGGGTTTGGCTGAAGAGTTTTTGGCTAAAGTGTATTACATATCTAGTAGAAGTGTATTTAATATCTTCCCAAAGATATTGGTAAGATATCTTATCAATACCTGCTGAAAAGTTGATTGATAGCAAAAAAGAGTTACACTTAAGACAAGGATAAAGATGAGGATAAAGTGCTTCCCACTCAGATGTGGAAGATTTGACTAGAGAGAAAGTTTTTGATAAGAACAGGAAGGTGCCCTCTGAGACCTAGATTTTAAGAGTCTTTGAATATGCCATATTTCCAGGCTGTGTCATAAGTTTATTCCATATCAAAGAACACTGAAATCAGATGTTCTTGTTTCAGGAATGCATCTCCTATACATGTTTCTGAAAGGGTCAAATGGTCCAATGATATCTAAAAAGTTCAGAGCAATAGGTTGACAATTGGTATTCTGTTGTATAGTACGAGAAGAAGATACAGAGCAGATGATGGAACGTTTTTTCATCTCTCATAATAAATGTCATCAGGTGAGAGAGAACAAAAAGAGCTCTTTTCAGTTCATTAATGAATGGATCACTGTATAGCTCCAACCCATTTGTAGAGAAGCCCACTGTTTCTCTTGATGTTCTTTCAATATCAAAAATTCAGGAGTATATGAAGATGTTGTTGAGATTCCAAGATTGTTTTTGAATGTGATGTCTAAGATTTAGGATAACATGTAGACTGAATAGCCAACACCCGACATCCTAAACAAATACTAAAATATAAACCAATTGGAAAGAGAAGGCCAGGAAGACCTCAAAAAAGAATATTGGATGAATAATGAGACCAGAACAGACCAATATGGTCTGTACCTATAATCAGCGTTATGATGATGACATTTAAAAGATATGAGATTTGATGTGTTAGGATATCTATGAAATATACCCCATGCTCCATCTTGATCTTTTTTTGGCTGCTTGGCACTCAGGATTCCACCAAAATTTTGGATGAGTGGCAATCAAAATTATGTTTTTGGAATTATAGTTGATGCTACCTGGACAACACAATCTGTTATAGCATTAAATTTTGCAAGAATAGAAAGTATTTCAGTTAACCATTTGCTACATGTACATCCATATAGAACATTGTTCCTGCAAAGACAGTGCAAATCACAGGAAAATGATCAGTGGAAAATATCAGAAGACCTACTGAAGAATATGAAAGAGCAGTTAAGAAGAGAGAGAGGTCATTATCGTCAAGCATTAACTCAATAATATGAGAAACTTGCCCAGTGTTCATTAAAGTCATCAAAAAGAAGTATGGGCTAGAGCATTTGCAATATAAGTTATCAATGTTCACCTAATTGCATTTAATTGAGAACCTGGTGGTAAATAAATGGAACATACTGTA
The DNA here is from genome assembly GCF_054136105.1 of Typopeltis vanoorti. Lineage (NCBI taxonomy): Eukaryota > Metazoa > Arthropoda > Arachnida > Uropygi > Thelyphonidae > Typopeltis > Typopeltis vanoorti. Next base: position 62,849,689 of record NC_143568.1, read on the forward strand.
ATAAGAAGTCCAACAGATAAGCAAAAAGATAAGCAAAAGCTACCACTTCCAATGCAGTATTAAGCTGGACATGTGGAAAGGAGCATGATTGTCCAATAAGATTAAGATTTCTACCATAAGCAGACTATCTACAGTGAAATTCTCACTGGTTTTAAATGAGCTATTGCAGACAAAAACAGAATTGTGTTTCTACAGCTGGGAAGCATAGACAGGTGTTCATCTCTTCCTCTGGGAAAGCATTTAATGCATCATCCAGTGTCAGGATCATTTGTTGGAATTAATTTACCTTTGTTGGATACAGAAGTATCCATTTTTTCCTGTGGGATGTCTGGTGGTTTATCTTTCAGTGATACCATGGTGATAATTTTCTTCACAAGTGGGTTCTCATTGAACAGGATTGTTGTAGAATTTGTATCTGGAGTAAGTTTATAATAGGGCAGGTGACTGATGTATTCTACAGAGAAGTACTCATGATCAACAAAGTTCATGCAAGCCGAAATTATCAGATGGTGGAATAGACATGTTTGAGATGCTCTTGATGTTTACTTAACTACAAGAGAGAATTTCAGGGAAAGATGTGGTTGAGGCTATCTTCATATAATTTGTTCTATTTTTATATTTTATATTTATTTTTCATATAATATATAGTCAACATAGTAAAAAAAAAAACAATTCAGATGGCTTGGACATCAACTCAGACATCCTGAAGTTTCACCCTTTTTGGAATCCTCTACAAACCAGAAGATGGCAATCGTAGTAGAGGAAGACCATGCAAACAATTATGGCAATACATATGTGAAACCATCAATAGGCTGAACTGTAAAACTCCACCTGACTTCTACCAGTTATCTCAAGATAGAGACTTCGAAGACCATAACTTGCAATCTTTAATTTTTAATGTAAATCTCTTTTCCCTTTTCACAATGTATCATATTGTGAATAAACTATGATGATGATTTATTTTTCATTCTGCCACCTTTGACATACACAAGAATAGACTAGATGTCTCTCTTGCTGAGGAGGAATTGCTCAATGACAGATGGCTGAAGCTCAAAGAAATCTCAGCAAGGTTCGGGCTTTCTATAATAACCATCTTTAGCATCATTCACGAGAAGTTTCACATGATGAAGGTCAGTGCAAGGTGAGTGCCCCAACTTCTCTCTTCAATTCAGAGAAGCACTGTATAACCTGTTCCCACAAGTTTTTAGAGCTTTGCCAAGGGCATTAGAGAGAAGTGCTGGAATTCACGGACGAAACCATGGTCTTTTATTATGATCCTCTTTCCAAGCAATCTTTTGGGATCGCTAGGGAATTCTCTTGAATTCTCTAAAAGTCAAGGAAAAGAATTCTCTAGGGAATTCTTTTCCTTGACTTCAAGGAAAAGAATACCACAGTGAATGCAGAATATTATGCACAAACTGCCATAAAGGAGAAGAGATGAGGAATGCTGAGTCATGGTGTTCACCTGCTTCACAACAATGCTCCACTCCATATAACTATTGTTGTGAAGGCTGCAGTGAATTACTGTGGCATCCGGGAGATTGAACACTCGCTCTACAGCCTGATTTATCACCCAGTGATTACTAACTCTTCTTGAAACTGAAGAAAGACCTTCAAGGAAGAAAATTTGCAAAAAACAATGAGGTGAAAGATGCAGTTTTAGGCCATTTTGCAGAACAAAAGTAGTACAGACTATTTTTTTCAAGGGCATAAGAAATATCAATTCAAAGATGTGAAAAGTGTGGTGAAAATAAAGAGAGATTATGTTGAAAAGTGATGTTTTCTTTCTAGCACCTTTAAAAGTTAATCAGGCCAGAAACTTATGGAACCACCCTCATATAAAAATTTTACAGTGACTACACTATATAATTCAGAGGACCTGGTAAGAAGAATGAATTCCAGATGAGTGGAATGAGAGATCTCATACCATACCACTCCTCTCTCTCTATATATATATATAAATTAAAAAAATAAATAAATAAAAATAAAAATAAAAGGGGGGGGGGAGAACTGAATATGAGAATTATAGAGCAATTTCACTATCAAATGTTCTCTGGATAAGAAAAATTGTGGAAGAGACACTTGGAGAAGAACAAGCTGGGTTCCAGCCAAACAGAGGATGCTAGGTTCACTTATGACAAACAGCTGAGAAATTGTTGGAACATAAGGATCTTGACTTTAATTTTGTAGATCTCAAAAAAGCCATATGCAGTATGCCAAGAGAAAGATGTCCAAGAATACTATAATTATGTGAAGGAAATGGGACATTATACAGAGCAATACATAATCTATATATTTAAGATATAAGTCAACAGTTACAACTAAGAAAATATGGGAAGATAGTTTGATGTAAAATCAGTTGCAAGAAAAGGTAACCCACTATCTCCAATATGCTTCATCATCTATATGGATACATTATTCCAGAAAGTGGCATTAAACCTGATATCAGATATATCAAACTTAGTTTTGTGCTTTATGCAGATAATTATGTCTTCTACTTTTAAGGAAATTAAGTACTAGTCTAGGTTCTATAACTAAATAGAATAACAGTAGTAAGAAATGTGGTATTTTTATTTTTAGAGGAACCTGTGGCATAGTATAATTATTATTAAGAACAACACGTAAGTCCACAGTAATAACTTTAATTAATAAATAAGGTAGATATTTCATACTAAAACTAATAGTACATCTTCAGTGTTACAAACAGATAGGAAAAGAATACAAGTAACGAACATTCGGTGGATCACCTATTAAAATACAATGTTGTCGCGAGCTAGGAAATGAAAGAAATTAATAAAGAATTAATATTTAAGATAATTAGTTTTTTTAATGATTACATAAAAGTCTCCTAGATCTTCGACAGAAAGAGAGGCAATCATTTCGATTTAAATTCAGTCGGTGTAAAAAAGCTTCACAACTTTCTTTAAAGAGGCGTTCATATTTGAACCTGCATCTATGAAGGAGAATAGCTTTATCCCACTGGATATCATGGGTAGTAGTAATACTGTATAGTGCTAGACCAGACTTCTGAAGTTTGTTGTAATCAATATAATATTGATGTTCTTTAATTCTTTTTTCCACAGAATGGCCAGTTTGTCCTTATAAATGCGATGTTTCTTATTTTGGAGATGATTCTTATTTCTGAACCTATAATAAGAATCTTTGGAGAAGATTCTCATTATAGGTGATCCACTGAATGTTTGTTACTTGTATTCTATTCCTATCTGTTTGTCACACTGAAGAGATGTACTATTAGTTTTAGTACAAAATATCTACCTTATTTATTAATTAAAGTAATTACTGTGTTGTTCTAAATAAGAAATGTAGTATGAAAATCAACAATAAAAAGGCCAAGAATATGAAAAATAAGCATGAACGTGGATAAATTTCAATATTTAGGCACAATTTTTAGTAACAATGGCAAATTAAACATGGAAAAAGAAAAACAGAATAAGGAAAGATGGAAGGGGTGCTTAAGGGTCAAAGCTGTATAACTGAGAGTAGACCTCCACATAGCCTTTAAAGGAATGCAGAGTACCGACCAGGGCTTCTGACCTAACGTCCAATCCTCACCTTCTCGTGGTGCACCCTGATGGATATCTACTTGGATACTGAACGAATAATTGGGCTGGCAATTTGGGATTTAGCCGACCAAACTGTATTCTTATTGGCTTAAACCAAAATACAAAATGATGGTACAACATGACAAAATTTCATGCCGACTGGGGCGTCGCCCGGTTAAACAAAGCACTGGTTGTTTTAAGCAGGGAACCAGGGCGAACAGCAAAAGTCAGCTACTGGAACAAATCAAAAAACACCCCAACTCAACATCAGAGATAAAGATCGGTACTATCAACATAAGAATCCTGAATGGCAAAGAAATGAAGCTAGCTGAGGAATTAGATAAGTACCAGATCGACATAATTGAGACTGAAACAAAAAAGACAACTGGTGGGATCTTATTGAGCAATAAACACAAAATCTTATATTCAGTCAATGACAATCAAGGAAAAGAAGGAGTAGCCATAGCATTAAACACTAAATATGAGGCTAATCTTCTTGAATGGCAGGCAGTATCAAGTAGGGCGGTATGGGCAAATATCACAATGGGGGGGGGGGGGGGGAACTGCACCATGAGACTTATTTGTGCCTATGGTCTCACAGAAGGTTCTGCTAAGGTAGAAGGGGAGGAATTTTTTGATGCTTTAGAAAAAGCAACTAACACAATGAAAAAGGAAAAGTTGCTCCTTGTTAGGGATCTAAATAGCAGAGTAGGAATTGATTGTCAGACATACAAAAATATTTTAGGAAAATTTGGAGAAAAGAGCAAAGCTAATAATAATGGCAAAAACCTGTTGGATTTTTGCTCAGGACATGGACTGGTTATTACTAACACCATGTTCCAACATAAAAATGTGCACAAATTCATATGGAGAGAAGAGACAAGGAATAAGAAAAGTCCCATTGACTATGTTTTTGTTGATAGTGATGTTTTCTCCCTGGTGCAGGACACCAAAGTGTACCGAAGATTTGAAATTGGAAGAGATCACTATATAGTCTTGAGCAGGATTAAATTGAATTTCATATTGAAAAGAATGACATGTAAGAAAGTTTAAAAGCGAATAAAAGTTGAGCAGCTCTCAGATGTGAGCTGTAGACTAAAATACAAAAAGATTATTCATAGAAAAAATGAAAGAGTTTGAGAATAGGAACTAAGCCTTGGAGATCGAGTGGCAAGCCTTCAAGAAAACCCCGATTGATTCAGCCAGACATTAATGTTGCGAGGTTGTCTGAAAGGATAGAAAAATCAGAACTCCTTGGTGGACACAAGAAGTTAAAGAGGTGGTGAAGGATAAGAAGAAAGCATATCAAAAGTTCCTAGCAAATAAATCAGCTTGTGCTCTTAGAGAATACAGAGACAAATGTAAGAAAGCTAAACACTTTGTAAAACTAACTAAACAACCAAAAATCATGGGAGGACTTTGGCAAGAACATAGAAAATAAATATCAAGAAGGTGGTAAGATATTCTGGAGGTTGTTGAAGAAGCTTAGAAATGAAGGAAACATTGCAGTAAAAGGAGTTAGAGACGATAAAGGTGATATGAAAACGGGAGAAAAAGATATCCTTGAAGTATGGAGTAATTACTTTGAAAATTTGTTAAATGAAACAAGCAGTGATGACAGCACAGTGATAAAAAACACTGACCAGGCATGCAATCAAGAATACATATCCATACTTGAAGTAGAAAAAGCCATCAAAGGCTTGAAATGTGGAAAGGCAGCAGAAGTATATGATATTCGACCAGAAATGCTGAAGTATGGCGGTATAAAAGTCTTACAGTGGCTGCACTGCATAGTTCAGAAAGCCTGGACAGAGGGACGAATTCCCGATGATTGGAGTAGAGCTCTCATAGTACCCATATATAAAAAGGGAAATAAAACTGAATGTGAGAATTACAGAGGTATTTCCCTACTGAGTGTTTCTGGTAAGATTTATGCCAGTATACTTCAGAAACTGGTTGAGAATTGTAGAAGAAAAGCTTGGTGAAAGCAAGCTGGATTCAGGCCAAATAGAGGCTGTCAGGATCAGATCTTCTTTACAACAAATAGTGGAGAAATCATGGGAATACAACACCGATCTGTATTTATGTTTTGTTGATCTGAAAAAAGGCATATGACAAGGTGCCAAGAGAGAAGCTATTGAATACGTTACAGTTATATGGTGTTAATGATCCATTATATCAAGCAATATTTAGTCTGTGTTTGAGTTGTAAGTCAGCAGTTAGAATTGTAGTACAGGAAGATGGTTAAATGTTAAATCTGGAGTGAGACAAGGATGTGCATTATCCTCTCTGTTATTCATTATCAATATGGATGATATTATGAAGGAAAGTGGTATTAAACATGATATCAAAATTAGAGATGTTAATGTCAGCTCTTTGCTTTAATGCGAACAATGTTATACATCTAAATTAATCTACTACAAGTCTGCAAGGTTCGCTGACTAAATAAAATAACTGTTGTAATAGATATGGTATGAAGGTCAGCAATAAAAAGGCAAAGACAATGAAAATAGGCAGAATCGTTGAAAATGTCAACTGTGTTGTGAACAGAGAACCTGTGGAACAAATAATACATTTCAGCTACTTAGGGACGATTTTTAGTGAAGATGGTAAATTAAATATGGAAATAGACAACAGAATCAACAAAGCTGGTATGGTTGGAAGTCAATTTAATAAATTCATATGAAATAAGAGAGAAATTAGCCAGAACACTAAGTTAACTGTATACAAGACAATGTTCAAACCAATTTTAACTTATGGATCTGAGAGCTGGGACATAAGTAAAACACTTGACCAAAGACTAGAGACAGCAGATATGAGAGTCCTGAGAAAGATTAGAGTTGTGAACAGATGGCATCAATGCTAATATCATATTAAAAACGAGGATATTAGGAAAGAACTTGACATTGTCAGCATCCAGGAATGCATTAGCAGAGCTAATCTCAGGTGGTATGGTCACTTAAACAGAATGGGCAAGGAAAGATTAGCAAAACAAGTGTTCTCTGCCAGGTTGGCAAGAAAACGACCCAGAGGAAGACTAAGATATAGATGGACTGATACAGTACAATGCACCTTAGACAATAGAAATATAAGATATGATAATGTTGGAGTCTTGACAAGTAACAGACTGATTGGGAGGAAAATTGTACATAGGAAATTAGTAATGATGTAAATTTTTCATGTAGTACCATCATATCCCGTACACCCCCTTGAGGGTACATGGCAGGAATTTGATGATGATGGAAAGATGGAATATGGGAGCCAGATGAATAGATTTATATGGAATAAGAGAGAAATTAGTTAAAACACTAACTAATTTCAAAGAATTATGGATTTGAGAGTTAGGTTAGAAATAAAACAATGCATCAAAGACTAAAGACCACAGATATGAGAATTTCAAGAAAAATTAAGGGATTGAACAGATGGCATCAATAGTTGAGAGATGTCCTGAGGGGAGAAAGATTATCTATAAGTACCATAACTTGTCCACAGGAACATTTGTGAATAACAATACAATATCCAGACTAGCTAGTATGTCTGTTGGTGAGATAGAAATTTCTGCTAGTTTTTCTACAAAGTGTTGCATATTTTTGATGTAGGCATCCATATGTCTAATGTGCTCCTTTCAAAAGGTGCACTAAGTGTATTGTATTTGAAGGAAACTCTTTTCGTCAAGGAATAAAGTTGCAAACTTGGATGTCTTCTTGTAATATCTCAAAGACATCATCTAGATGATTTCACGGGGGGGGAAGAATTCTTGAAAAATTTTGAAGGGTACAGAATTACAGATAATTTTGTTTATTACTGAGAATTACTAACATGCATGTCTCTGTTAAACAACTACAAAAGTGAATACTATTTTAAAAAAAGGCTTTTTTTGGACATCCATTCTATATGTATATTGTTTTACTGTATGTAGCAAATACTGTTATTACAACATTTGCATAAATGGGACTCTTCACTATATGACAAAATAATAAGTGCCAAAATACATGAAATCAGAGCTCACCATATCTTCCTGAAATAACAAGAGAGTGTGATCATTTAAATATGATGATCCTTGAGAATTATCAATTTGTGAATTCCTAAAAATGAAAAGAAAATGTTGCACAATTTACTTAAAATAACAATGGGATCAATTATAATTATATTATTAAAGAAAATAAAAAATAGCATAAACACACCTAAGTCACTCTTGCGGTAAAGATGTTTATAATATCTGCCATGACATAAAAATTAAATTAAAATGGTTGTCTGTTATATAATTTAACCTGCATATGTGTTAACGATTATTTTTTCCTCCTTACAAAGCCTTACAGGTTATCCTTTTTGCTTGATTTTTGACTATTGAACATGTTCGAGTTTATTTCTAATCCTGTTTTGATTCCTATAGTATTCCAAGTGGCTCATCATTGTTTTCTGACGTGAAGTTTAGTAACCGATTTTCCAGAACGAAATCAGAGAGCTTCCCCACTGTCTGATCTTAGATTAATTTCTACAATTGAAAATTTTTCGTAGACAATGGAAAGTAATCTATCTTGTTCTATATTTTAGAAATAATATCACTTCCATCATAAGTAGCAGTCTTGTATACCCACTTATATTTAATAAAAAAAATTCAATATAACAAAGCTACAAGACAGAAATAAAACGTACACACACGCACACACACAGTCCTCGGACTTACATTCTACAAACTTTACACAACTTGAATTTCACATCAGATTTTACCTCCCCGTCACCGTTAATTGCACCCTATTTGCTTATATTTACAGTGCAGTATGTGTAGTGCATTATCATGTTTTAAAGGTTATTTCTCTAGGTTTCATCCACTGCATGCATACACAAATCGGACTTCAGTATATAATTAACACAAAGTAATATAATAAATAGCAAGAGAAAAAAAAATTAATTTGGCCATTTGAAGGAGGCATGAATTTAAAGAGTGTTTTGTATATACAGGGAAAGGAGACCTTGTGGTAAAGATGTTTATAATACCTGCCATGACACAAAAATCAAATTCGAAAACTTCTTTATATGAAGCAGGGATCATTACATACCCGAGAGAGAATTTTTAAAAGTATCAGATAAGTAAAATATAATTTTTTTTTTATAATTTTCATCTCTAGATCAATTTTGATGTGTTAATACATCGATTCTCCTTTTGCACTTCTGTTCCTTTTTTGCCAATCACGATTGTATTCTATCCCAGCACACGCAAACAGTAAAAAATATGCAAGTTTATGAATACAAATACACAGCACAACTATGTTCAATAGTAAGGAAGGCACCCATATGCACTGCATAGCTGTCAACCTTGTAGGTGACTGCTGTTAGGTAGCATCCAAGTAATGAATGCCTTAAATAAAATTTTTATAACTCAAATTTTTTTCATAGTCCTATTAGGATAATTTGTGAGAGTGTGAATTAGTGTAAGTCAAGGACTTCCTGTGTACATGCGCATGTGCATGTCAGTAAGAGCCTCCATAGCTCAGTTGTTACAGACGAAGCCCTTTGGTCAGAAAGACCTGGGTTTGATTCCCATCCATGACATAAGGAACTTATCTGGTCTCTTTCAACTGAAAGTGATTTAGCCAGTCTCACAGAGGTAGCGGGTTTTTTTCACCTGGAAACTTGGGTTTTTTTTTCATCCCTCAGAACAGACAAACCAACTCCGTGAATACACATGATCTACAGCCGTGAATACTTACAACAATGTGGAAGAGATAGGATTCTCACAAATTCCCCTAACACCCATAGTTAACTGTGAGTCACACCATGGTAGTCAACCTCTTAGGCAGGAGATGACACATGATTATGATATATACAGTGTTTTCTTTTGGGTACCCGACAGTACAGCATACCAGCACCTTTATTACATGGATGCGGAATCATTTTGATTTTCAACTTTTCCTGCTAGCAAAGAACGTGTATCGCACCCATTCTTTGACAAACAAAAAAGTGCTGTATATATACATGTGTAGATGGCACCGATGGTAGTAATATTGTAATTGGAGAATTAGTAGTATACGAGATATAGCAGAGTAGAGTACCCTCTTGCGATGAATCCTTGGACTCTTAAGTGGTGTCATGTAATAATAATATTTCATTGGAAGAATTTAATTGTCAGTGTTGAAGAAAATACACTCAACAGTTAACTTGTACACAGCTAAGCCCAATTTTTATTGAGACACTATGGTAATGAATGCTTCTTGCACATCTTTAAAACATACTGGATTAATTCAATGGATCAGACACAGTTTACAAAATTAAAATTTATAAACTTACAGCTCATATTTCTCCAGTGTTATACTATCATCTATAGGAACATATCGAAAGGTAAACAAGTAACACAGTTTTCAAATTAAAAATTGATGTTCGGCTGGAAGTGACATCTCAGTTAATAATGAATTAACATAAACCTTCTAGTCCAAACTTACCAAGTTAATGAATGCACACCTAGTCAACATGTTCTTGCTGCTTAACTGCAGACAGGCCAGTCTGAATGCTCCGAATGATCAGAACAGGCATACTTTATAAGGAGGCTTGAGCCCGGAATGTCGCAAATACCTGGAGGTAGTCAGATCCCCCCCCCCCAGATTTCTGTCGCCTTTTCTCCATTTGGTATTTTGGTGGAAGGAAACATCGTCATCATCATCAAATTCCTGACATGTACCCTCAAGGGGTGTATACAGGATATGATAGTACTACATGAAAAATTAACACCATTACTAACTTCATACCTACAATTTTCCTCCAAATCAGTCTATTACTTGTCAAGACTCCAATATTATCAGATCTTCTATTTCTATCGTCTAAGGCACATTGCAACGAATCAATCCACCTATATCTTAGTCTTCCTCTGGGTCGTTTTCCTGCCAACCTGGCAGAGAACACTTGTTTTGCTAATCTTTCCTCGCCCATTCTGTTTAAGTGTCCATACCGCTTGAGATTAGCTCTGCTAACGCATTCCTGGATGCCGACAATGTCAAATTCTTTCCTAATATCCTCGTTTTTAATATGATATTGCCATTGATGCCATCTGTTCACAACTCTAATCTTTCTCAGGACTCTCATATCTGCTGTCTCTAGTCTTTGGTCAAGTGTTTTACTTATGTCCCAGCTCTCAGATCCATAAGTTAAAACTGGTTTGAACACTGTCTTGTATACAGCTAATTTAGTGTTCCAACTAATTTCTCTCTTATTCAATATGAATTTATTCAAATGACTTCCTACCATACCAGCTTTGCTGATTCTGTTGTCTATTTCCATATTTCATTTACCATCTTCACTAAAAATCATGCCTAAGTAGCTGAAATGTTTTACTTGTTCCACGGGTTCCCTGTTCAAAACACAATATTGACATTTTAAACGATTCTGCCTATTTTCATTGGCTTTTTAATCCTGACCTTCATACCATATCTATTACAACAGTTATTCAATTTAGTCAGGAAATCTTGCAAACTTGTAGTGGATTTATTTAGAAGTATAACATCGTCCGCATAAAGCAAAGAGCTGACATTAACATCTCCCATTCTGATATCATGTTTAATACCACTTTCTTTCATAATGTGATCCATATAGATAATGAATAACAGAGGGGATAATGTACATCCTTGTCTCACACCAGATTTAACATTAAACCATCTTCCTGTACTTCCTTCAATTCTAACTGCTGACTCACAACTCAAATAAAGACTAAGTATTGCTTGATATAATGCCCCATTGACACCATATAACTGCAGCGTATTGAATAGCTTCTCTCTTGGAACCTTCTCACATGCCTTTTCCAGATCAACAAAACTTAAATACAGATCTTTGTTATATTCCCATGCTTTCTCGACTATTTGTCGTAAAGTGAAGATCTGATCCTGACAGCCTCTATTGGGCCTGAATCCAGCTTGTTCTTCACCAAGCTTTTCTTCCACAATTCTTTTAAACCGTTTCTCAAGTATACTTGCATAGATCTTGCCAGGAACACACAGTAGGGAAATACCTCTGTAATTCTCACATTCAGTTTAATTTCCCTTTTTATATATGGGCACTATGAGAGCTCTACTCCAATCATCGGGAATTCGTCCCTCTGTCCAGGCTTTCTGAACTATGCAGTGCAGCCACTGTAAGACTTTTATACCACCATACTTCAGCATTTCTGGTCGAATATCATCTACTCCTGCTGCCTTTCCACATTTCAAGCCTTTGATGGCTTTTTCTACTTCAAGTATGGATATGTATTCCTGACTGCATGCCTGGTCAGTGTTTTTTTACCACTGTGCTGTCATCACTGATTGTTTCATTTAGCAATTTTTCAAAGTAATTACTCTATACTTCAAGGATATTTTTTTCCCTCCCGTTTTCATGTCACCTTTATCATCTCTAATTCCTTTTACAGTACTCTTTCCTCCATTCCTAAGCTTCTTCAACAACCTCCAGAATATTTTACCACCTTCTTGATATTTATTTTCTATATTCTTGCCAAAGTCCTCCCATGACTTTTGTTTAGCTAGTTTTACACAGTGTTTAGCATTCTTGCATTTGTCTCTGTATTCTCTAAGAGCATAAGCTGACTTATTTGCCAGGAACTTTTGATATGCTTTCTTTTTTTCTTTCACTGCCTCTTTAACTTCCTGTGTCAACCATGGAGTTCAAATTTTTCTATCCTTGCAGATAATTTCACCACATGCCTCTCTAGCTGAATCAATCAGGACTTCCTTCAAGGCTTGCCACTGAATCTCCAAGATTTGATTCCTGTTCTCAAACTCTTTCATTTTTTCTTCAATAATCTTTGTGTACTTTAGTCTACAGTTTTAAAACTTTCTTACATGTTATTCTTTTCAATATGAAATTCAATTTTATTATACTCAAGACTAAATAGTGATCACTTCCAATTTCAAATCCTTTGTACACTCTGGTGTTCTGCACCAGGGAGAACACATCACTATCAACAATAGCATAGTCAATGAGACTTTTCTTATTCCTTGCCTCTTCTCTCCATATGAATTTGTGCACATTTTTATGTTGGAACATGGTGTTAGTAATAACCAGTCCATGTCCTCAGCAGAAATCCAACAGGTATTTGCCATTATTATTAGCTTTGCTCTTTTCTCCAAATTTTCCTAAAATATTTTTGTATGTCTCACAATCATTTCCTACTCTGCTATTCAGATCCCCAACAAGGACCAACTTTTCCTTTTTCATTGTGTCAGTTGCTTTTTCTAAAGCCTCAAAAAATTCCTCCACTTCTACCTTAGTAGAACCTTCTGTGGGACCATAGGCAGAAATAAGTCTCATTGTCCAGTTCCCCATTCTCATATTTGCCCACATTACTCTACTTGAGACTGACTGCCATTCAAGTAGATTAGCCTCGTATTTTGTGTTGAATACTATGGCTACTCCTTCTTTTCCTTGATTGTCATTGCCTGAATATAACATTTTGTATTTATTGCTCAGAAAGATCTCACCAGTTTTGGTCTTTTTTGTTTCAGTCACCCCTATTATGTCGATCTGGTAGTTATCTAATTCCTCAGCTAGCCCCATTTCTTTGTCATTCAGACTTCTTATGTTGATAGTACCGATCTTTAACTCTGGTGATGTTGAGTTGGGGTGTGTTTTCAGATTTGTTCCAGTAGCTGACTTTTCGCTGTTCGCCCTGGTTCCCTACTGAAAACAATGTGGGCCTTGTTTAACCAGGCAACGTCCCAGCTGGAATGAAATTTTGTCATGTTGTATCATAATTTTTATTTGATCTTCAATAAGTTTAGTTTAATCCTTTATCCAAGTGTGAGCAAACAAAGTTTGCGCCTGAAAGTATCTTCAGGACTGGGGTAAGGTAATGCAACACCAGGCAACTCGTTGCAAAGGTGGAGAAAGCTCTCATCACTCCTATCTCAGTATCTCCCATAAAGCAAAGCACATCTCCTTGCGGATATGTGTAATGCTATGCATTAAGGCAAAGGCCACTACCCATATCGGATTTGACCTTTATTGAGGTCTCGTCTTGGGTAGTGGCCCTTGTCTTAATGCATAGTATTACACATATCCGCAAGGAGATGTGCTTTGCTTTATGGGAGATACTGAGATAGGAGTGATGAGAGCTTTCTCCACCTTTGCAACAAGTTGCCTGGTGTTGCACTACCTTACCCCAGTCCTGAAGATACTTTCAGGCACAAACTTTGTTTGCTCACACTTGGATAAAGGATTAAACTAAACTTATTAATGTCTAACCAAGTGAAAAATAAACTCTCAACATGTTTCTCTGAATCCAGAGTAATTTAATAAGGTTGCACACCCTTTGGCAACTCCTATAGGTTAGGATGACCTCTCATTGCTTCTGCCTTTGTATCTCCACTACTGGGCGTGGCTCCCAGTAGATGAGACCTCAATAAAGGTCGAAACCGGTATGGGTAGTGGCCTTGCCTTAATGCATAGCATTATACATGTCCGCAAGGAGATGTGCTTTGCATTATGGGAGATACTGAGATAGGAGTGATGAGAACTTTCTCCACCTTTGCAACGAGTTGCCTGTTGTTGCACTACCTTACCCAGTTCTGAAGATACTTTCAGGCACAAACTTTGTTTGCTCACACTTGGATAAAGGATTAAACTAAACTTATTAATGTCTAACCAAGTGAAAAATAAACTCTTAATATCAAAATATTTGATCCTTAAAATAGTTATCATCCCCTGCCAAAAAAAAAAAAAAAAAAAAAACTTTATAATTTGCTTTTGATTTTCATAAAGACTTTTGAGATTGATAATTAAAGTACTATGCTGATGGTACATGGTTTGTGGCTATTAAAACAAAGATCCTTTAATATCATTAATTTCCCAAGCAAGCCAAAAACAAATAATCTTGATCCAATTAACAAGGTTTCAAATGAGACCAAGCTTCTGACTAATTAAATGATGAGAGTATGCTGGTATGTATATGACAGTAAACATGGCCTTCATAGACAAAGAAACTTAAAAGCCAGTGAGAAAGGCAACTTATTAGACAATCAAGAAAAAAATAAGTTCTCTTTAAGTTTCATAACAAATTTTATGTCTTCTTCCTTTCATAAATCTAGGCCAGGTGGTCTGTTTTACAGCTTTAGCCAGGCATTTTATCGGTTTGCTTCTGTTTCTTCGATCACTGCTTTTTTTTTTATCTAGCATTGAATAACTTGCTGTTCTCATATATTTCATTTCTGCTGGAATAATTCTTTTATCTCCTATTGCCCACACTTCACTGCAATGTAATAATGTTGGTTTTGAAAAAATATTATACATTCTTAATCTGTTTTTTATTTATTTTTTAAATGACTGCCAGCCTTAATGTTTTGTTTATTATTCCATTTACTTAGGGGAACTTGTCAATTTCAAGGAAAAAGTTTAAATCTCCATTGTAACTGAATTTATAGCTCAAATTAAAAACCGGTGATTTTTTCAATTATTTTATTGAATAATAAAGTAACATGTAAAAACCACAGTGATATTTTTAATTAGTAAAAGGACAGATATTTCGTACTAAAATTAATGGTAAATCTTCAGTGCCTGTAACAGTAATAGGAATGGAATACAGGCAAAATGTTCGGTGGATCACCTATTAAAATACAGTTGTTACCGCATGCTAGGAAATAATAGAAATAACAAATTTAATCTATTAAGATAAATGGTTTTTTACATAAGATAAAAGTCTTCCAGATCTTTGACAGAGACATACAGTCATTTCTATTTAAATTCGGTCGGTGTAAGATAGTTTCACGACTTTCTTTGAATAAGCGTTCTTATTTGAATCTGCATCTATGGAGGAGAACTGCTTTATCCCACAGGACACTATGAGTAGAGTCAATACTGTGTTGCACCAGACCAGACTTCATAGGTTTGTTATAATCAATATAATATTGTTCTTTTATTCTTTTTTCCAAAGAATGTCCAGTTTGTCCAAAATAAGAGACATCGCATTTGTAAGGTATTTGGTAAACGCCAGCCAAAGATAGAGAAGACAGTTTTTCCTTTGTAGAAGGTATAGAAGAAATTTTGTTGATAGGAATATGTTGGAATCAATTAATACTTTTTTAGAATTCTACCTATAGGTTCTGAGATTCCTGGAATGTACAGAATAGGAACTCTGTGGACTGTTGAAGAAACTGTAGGAGTTGTAACATAAGAGTCAAGTATCTATTGGATTTGATTGGAGTTGTAATCATTTGATTCCATCAACATTTTAATGGTGGAAGGTTCTTGTTGTAAGATTATTGGGGAAGAGCAAACTTTATGTGCTCTATGAATTAGAGATTTAAGAATGCCAAATTTTTGAGACGTGGTGCGCAGACATGCCAGTAAATATGGGTTTTTGAAAGACACTTGCAGATAAGATACTAGAAGACGTTCTAGTAAGGAGGATGTAATGGTAAAGTACCAGAGTTTTCTTTTTCCATAGTGAATTGGATGCATGGGGGAAGGTTATTTATCCATTGTAGAAAGGTGGAAAGTTCATTTTCAGCGTGTGGCCAACAAACAGCAAAAACATCATCAACGTAATGGTACCAAAGAGATGGTTGAGGATGAATGGATGAGAACATAGTATCTTCGAATTGTTTTAAATAGTAGTTTGCCAAAGGTGGAGACAGATCGCTATCCTTGGCAGTACCTCAATTTGTTTGTAGATTTTGTTTTTCCAACTGAAATAACCTGAGTGGATCACATATCAGAATATTAATAGACAATAATTATTTTATTGTCTATTACTATTTAGTTTGGATGGGCACTTTTCCTTTGAATGCCATAGTTTTAGTTTTGTTTTCTTGAGAGACTGACATATTGTTTTACTATTAAGTTCAGTTTATATACAGCTTTTTGTAGTTCCCTCAGCTGGTCATATCAAAGACTGAAATATCCAAGATACAATTATTTTCTCTTTGAATTCCTTCTTTTTTGGTTAACCTCTGGTCTTTGATTATTTCATTGATATGCAGTCATCCCTCAACTTACATCCGTGAACCCACAAGGGAATAAATAACATTTGACTATACTTTCGAACAAGACGCAAGTGAGCATAAAGTAAAAAAGTTTCTATTTAGCAACAATGCATTATGTGCAGTGGCAACAGCACATTCAGCGGCAACGTCCCTCAGCAGTTCCTCTGTTGATTTTGCTTGAGAAATAAGTTATTTGTGTATTTATCGTTAAATATTTCACGATATTTTGTGCAACATGGCCACTACATGCTCAATCCAAAAACCTAATGAAGAATTTCAGAAAAAGCAAGCAACTGATCTTGAAATGAACTTGCAAGTTATAAAGCAACATGACGCTGGTAAGCCCGTCACTGTGATCACACATGACTACAGATGGTCACATTCTACATTGACGACCATTTTGAAAAATAAGAATAAAATTGTAGAGGCTGTGAAAGGATCTGCTTCCATTAAATCGACGATAGTGACGAAGCAACAATAAGGTCCTATCGGTGATATGGAAAAGCTACTTGCATTATGGATAGAGGACCTGAATCAAAAGCACATACCCCTTAGCACTATGACCATAACTGCTAAGGTACTAAGTCTCTTCAGCATGTTGAAGGAGGAAGCAGGGTCTGATTACGCCAACGAATTTAACAAGGCATTGAATTCGTTTTCAAGATGAGAAGCCTGCCAAGGAGTTTGTGGAGAAATTGGATAAAAGTATTACAGAGGAAAATTATTTGCCACAGCAAATACTTAATATGGATGTGACGTCCTTGTTTTGGAAAAAAATGCTCAAGCGGACATTCATCCACAAAAAGCTAAAATCTTCCACGTTTCAAAGATTTTAAAGACCGTACTATGATTCTGTTAGGGGGTAATGTGGCTGGATATAAACTGAAACCATTTGTGATATGGCACGATGAGAATTCACGAGCCTTCAAAAACATTAGGAAGCATACTTTTTCAGTTCAGTATCGGAGCAATAATTAGTCTTGAATGACTCAACAATTGTTTGTTAATGCCTTAATCAACTGTTATGCGAGTGAAATGGAAAGCTTTTGTGTGAAAGAAAATGTAGAATTTAAAATTTTATTAATTCTAGATAATGCTCCAGGTCATCCATCTTAAATCGGTGATCTTCACCCCAAGTTCAAGGTCATGTTTCTCCCTTCAAACACTAATTCATTGATCCAACCGATGGATCAGGGAGTTTGTGCAGTGTTTAAGGCTTATATCTACAGAAAACTTTTTCACAAGCCATTTCTGCCACTGAAGGAAATGAGCGGACTCGTACAATTCTGGGAAGCATTCAATATTTATCATGCTATTAAAAATATCGCTGTGGCTTAGGACAAAGCCGCCTCTCAATGTATGAGTGGCATATGGAAAAAGACATTAAAAAGATTTGTGCACAATTTTGGAAATTTTGAGAAAAATGAAGACTTTTGTAAACTGAGTGAAGAAATAGTGGGCCTAGCAAACAATATCTCAAAGTGAACGATGACAACATAATTCAACTAATAGTAAGTGCCCCTGAAGAGGTGACCAACAAAGAATTGGTAGAACTGGAGGAACAACCTGTTGCAGAAGAGGAAGAACAAGAAAAGGAAGCAGGGAAAAGAGAAACAAGAAGAGGTAGTTAAACAATTTACAGTGAGGGGTCTTGCAGAAATGTTCTCTGCAGTTAGCTATGTTCTCAAAATGGCTGAAAACATTTATCCAAATGTTGAACGCTACTTATTAGCAGAAAGGAAAGTACATGATGCTTTTGCTTGTTATAAACAAATTTATGATGAAAAGAAGAAGAGGAATAAGCAAAGCATACCGGACATTTTCATAAAAAATAAGAAAAAGTAACACACAGTACAATTTTATAAGGCTGAATGACAGTATACTATTACAGTTAAGTCTATAAACGCTATAACTCTGTTGATTTAATGTATTGCCTTACATCCTCTTAGATGGAATGGAACCCCGATGTAAGTTGAGGGATGACTGTATATTCCAAATAATACTGGAGAAAGGGAGTATCCTCTGTATCAATTTTATGTGTGTGAATTTCATGTATCAATGGATACTGTTAATCACATAAAAGAAATCAATTCTGAAGATCATTCCGAGAATTAGACCGGATGGCAAAGATGTCATTCACAAATCAGTACCAAACAGGGTTGAGGAAACATGGTGATAAAAACCTGGTGCTCCAACTGAATTGTATAAAAATTGACCAAGTTTGGTGAAATAGCAGAAAGTATCTACTATCAACCTAAACAGTCTTCTGATGAAAATCAGAAGTCTCTTTTGAAAGCTTCCTAATGCCAACTTTCTCCATCTCCACTAGTCCATCCTTTCAGCTTCTCTCTAGACATCCAAGATATTCATCTTCCTTCATATAGATGACACAGGGTGATGACTGTCTTTGTCTATCTATTAATTTTCATTGGTGCAATATGTCCTACCCATCATCACTTTAATTTTAAAATATCTTCCCCTATATCCAACACTTGTTTCTTTATCCATACTGGTGGTTGCTAATTAATTTGTGGGCCTCTTAAGTAGTGGAGGAGTGACTTTCTCCATTATTTTGGAGAGAATGCCAACTGGTAAGTAGTTTGCTGGTAGACTTCTATCACCCTTTTTTTGGAATAGGATGGACATGAGATCGTATCTCATGTCCATCCTATCATACATATCTCATACTTATCCTACATTGGGATAAGTATGAGATATGTATAATAAATTATAAAGATGGTGCAGGATGGGTGTTAGCTCTGAAGCACAGCATGTGAGAACTGGAGAGATGCCATCAGGATCAGAAGGCTTTTTTTAGCATCCAAGTTGATTAGTAGTTTTCTGATGTATTTTGTCAAAGAACTATAGGAGACATATGTGCTTGTATTCCAATATGGTAGGAGGTTATTTCTCTTGGTCATCTATTAAGGAATTGGAAGAAAACAGTGATGCTAGGAGGTCAGCTTTGGAGGTCTTTGGGTGAAGTAAGGATGAGAGAGAGGTGGAAATGCAGGTGAGCAGAAGTTGCATCCAATGGCATTAATAAGGGACTAAAAAACACAGCTTTCACTTGGACAGGAAGCAAGTTTCTGCTATTGGCCTTTATGAAATTGGATTTGCTGATGACTGATTTGCATGTGCTGCATGCTTTGGTATAGGCAGAATATGATGTTAGATTTCCTGATGCGAGCCATATGTGGTAAGCTGAATTTTTTTTTCTTCTTTGATTGCTTTGCAACATTTGTAGTTGAACCAGGGCTTGGAAAGCAGATGAGGATTATAGATTGAATGGGGATGAAGTCCTTCATACTAGAGAGAATATCTGGGATTCATTTGTAGCATGTTTTAGGGTCAGGTGAGTAGAAGCAACAGTCAGACTAAGGAAAGGAGGAGTAGAAATTCCAGAGGTTATCCAAAATTGGCTCCTGTGTAGTGCTGAGAATGCAAAGTCAGGAGTGGTTAGAACTGAGGGTTTCTGTGAGAAAGGAGACTTTTACAAGATTGCGGTGTCTAAGTTGCTGAGAGGTGTCTCTACAGTGCATCTGGAGAACTGATCAAAAAGAGATCGAGTATTTGGAGAGTGAAGAGGGTTATCAGGAATTCGAGTATAGATATGAGTTGTTAGGTTATTACTTATAACAAATGATTTCTGCTTCTTGGCTTGCTTGGTCAGCAGAGGTGTCGGAGTAGGTGAACCAGCTGAAGTTGTGGATGTTGAGGTCACCCAGGAAGATGACCTCACTATTTGGATAGCAGGATTGCAGGTGGTTGAGTTTCATGGAAAAGAAAGTGACGAGATCTGAGTGGTTATCAGTGTCTGGAGACCAATAAATGCCACAAATTAATATTACTAAATGGAGCAAGGAAACCTTCAGCCAGAAAAGGTCAAAAGCAGGGGATTCTATGCAATTCTCTGGCAGGCTATGTCAGATTTCACGAAGTCAGGTGCTACTGTTGTTTTGAAAAGAATTGAGAAGTGTGTCATTTGGGGTGGATAGTAGTAGCAGATAACTACAATCTGGGTTTTTGTCAGGAATAAGATGTCTGGTCTGTTAGACTGCAACTGATGATAAACATCATTTATGTCTGTGTTAATGCCACAGATGTTAGTAAAGTGGATGTTAAAGTAGTTTTTAGTAAAGAGATTCTGGCATGCTTATATGACTGGATTGGTTTATGAGGGATATTTGCTTTTGTCACAGTGTAACTGTTATTGCTTGTGAGAGATCAAACTTATTGATCATAAGTTTAATTAGACAGAAGGATAAAGTGGGAATTTGCAGTGAGAGAAGATATATTATTGGACATGACATCCATATAGAGATAAACTAGTTATGCCGTGATGTGACCTTGAGAGTATCCACCACATACTACTACTTGGACTTCTTCTCTGGGCTCAACCTGGTAGAGTATGTGACAGCCAGATTATGCACCAGTTGATTGGGAAGCCTCCCGACTCACTACTGACAGATTCGGGCCTGTGCACTAACTGACAGTGGGCCTGTGGCACCACTATTTTAACTGATGTACCCTTGAAATGGAGGAGATTATGGATCTCTAAGTATGTTTGTCATGGCCTTGAAAGATATCACACACTGCACAGAGAAGAGAGAGGAAGGGGGAACAGAAACCAGAATCCCTGCTCTGGAGATTAAACATGGCATTTGCGACTTAAGACCTCCAATAAGCCTGGCAGTATTTCAATGGGCAATGAACATCTACCACCTAGTGTCTAGTTGGCATTTCCTCTAACTAGGAAGGTATCCCTTTGTAGTGGGAATACTCACTAGTTTTGCCAGAGTCCCTTTTGTGGAAACAGGCCACACCGCAGGTAGGTGGGTTGACTTGACAGGAAGAGGCTGTATATTATACATCCCTGCCCATTAGTGACCCTAATGGGCAATAACTCAATTTTTATTTCTTTACAAATGCATCTTTTTTTCCTAATGCAAATGTTGTTCTTGTACTTGCTCTATTTTGTTACTGTCTATTTCATACTGTATTCAATTCATTCATCATTTCTGGTTTTCTTTTGTTGTTTGCTATTATTACAATATCATCAGTATATCATAAATGATTTCATTTTTTTACTTATCTCTTTATCACTCTAATTCAGTTCACTCAGGGCATATTCTAATAATGCATTCAATAATTTGGTGAAATAGTATCTGCTTGGCATATTCCTTTATTTATTTGCAAGGTTGTGGTTTCACACCAGGTGATAAAATTCATTTGACAATCATCAGACAATCAAGCATCCATGCCCATAGTGGGATTCAAATCAGCAACCTGTTAGTTAGAGAGCAGATATGCAAACCACTTGGTTAAACAGGCCAGCATATAATTTTACTCTATATAATTTTGGTTTACTCTACATTTCTTCATTGCAATTAGTACTTGCTGTTTTTTCAAATGAAAATAATACCAGGGTTATTGTACAGAACAATATCCCTGGTATGAAAGCAACGACAACTTCATACCAGGGATATTGTTCTGTCATTGCATTCCACCAAAGACAGAGCATATCCATGATTACTGCTAGATTTACAATATCCCATGCTCATGTGGCCTTAAGTATTATGGTTAGATTGGCCACTCTGCCAAGGCCTGAAGAATATATGGTCTACTTCTGCATTCATGAACTCGATAAGTATAAAGTACGAGATTGTGGCATTAACATACATCAAATTAAATACTGGCTGGTTGGAGGAGTGGCTAACATACCAACAGGCTGCAAGTTCTAATCCCACCAAAGGTGTTACTGTCTTTACATGGTACATAAATTTTATTGCCCAGTTCGAGACCACTGCCCTGCCAAGCAGGACAGTCATCTCTCATAGGCATTATGGGTAGAGCCGTCTTTTAACTGTTTAGATAATAAGCTGAAACTGCACAGAAAAGAATTTTCAACTGTTGATATTTCCATAATTTTTGCAAAAACTATTATGGTCTGCCGCAGAGTTACATTATAGCAAATTTTTGCTAGGTCGTAACATAAATTATTACTTTTTTTTTTCTTATGTGGTTCCACCCACAAAAGTTTTTATAAGCCTGTAGTATTACAGTGATGGCAAACCTTTTTACCCAGGTGTGTCAAACATTTTTTTTTTTTTTTTTAAATATTGATGTTGATGTGCCACTTGCAAACATGCATTATAAATCTAACCACATAATCATAGATGATGACTTATACATATCATATTAGGCTATTTATTTAATAGGACATTGATATAAAATCTATGAATTCATATTATACAATTAATTTAATAAAGTGAAATTACAAACTTACATTACATTTAATGACTTTTCTGTTGCTGAGTGCTGGTAGAAAGTTGCTTTATAGAAGGGCTATAGTGTGTACATTTTAATGCTACACAGGTAGCACTCAAATCATTGCTCAATCTATTTCTCCCTTTCGATTTGATATTATTTAAGGCAGAAAATAGAGTTTCACAAGAGTATGTAGAAGAGAAAATTGTTAGAAGAGCTTTAGCAAAGATTTTAAGAGCATGAAAGTTTTTGGGAACGCTATTCCACACGCTTAGAATTTCACGGTCTGAATTTTTACACGCAGTATCATGCAGTTGTTCCCACTCAAGTTCTTCTAATTCATTTCTAAGAGCAATAAACTTTCTTTTCCAGATAGGATTATACTAGAAGTTGGGTAGTTGCATTTCTAGATCTTTTAAATCCAACCACTCAAAGCCATCTAATTTAAGATCCATGAATTCTGTTTCATCAGGATACTTCATGAATTGGATTGTTTGTTCCAACATTCGAAATTGCTCAAATCTAGAAGAAAACTGCTGTTACTGACTTTAGAACTTCGATAGATTGGTTGATATGTTGTTCACGATTTTTGGGGCTGGTTTCGTTAAAAAAAATTTTCACTCTTGGGAAATACTTAAAATTGTTGCTTTTTAAATCACATTGAAATATTTTAAGTTTATTCTCAAAGCTCTTGATCGTGCCAAACATAACATCGACAGATTTTCCAAAACTTTGCAATTGTATATTAAGTTCATTCAGGTGCAATGAAAAAATCTGTCAAAAACATCAGCTTACTGAGCCAAGCAGAATTGTTCAACTGAGAAAATTCTTGCTCCATGCCCTTCGTATTTAAATATAATTTAATTTCATTTAAACATCCAACAAACCGTTCAAGTACTTGGCCATGACTCAACCATCTAATATTATTGTACATTAATAGACCATTGTACACTAATTCAACTTCACTTAAAAGTGAATTAAATTTCGTTTGTTTAAAGCCCTGGCAGCAATAAAATTAGTTACCTTTGTCACAATTCTCATCGCATCATCCAAATCCTTTAAGCACGATTTTGCATATAGTGTCTCCTGATGTATAATACAATGGAAACAAACAGGGGATGACCAATATATTCCGTCAATTGTTTGATAAAACCGACATTACGGCCAACCATATTAGGCGCACCATCAGTTGTAATCAAAAATATTTTCAATTTATTTATTAATTCGTATGGAGTTTCCTCCTTTCCCGACCCGTCCCTATTGGAGCAACTCGCCCCCAATAGGGACGGGGGGGAGGAAAACGCCAGATAAATTGGCGGGAAAAAACCCTACTGCCCACGTCCAAGACCAGCTAACTTGGACATGGCTGAGGAAGATCCTCAAATTCCTCACGACTTCGACGGAAATTGAACCTGGGACACTCATTCCCCAGTCATATGGTTGCAAAGCACACAGCCACTAGGCTAACCGTGCGGACAATATTTTCAATAAATCTATCTGTTTCTCATAGAACACTTTAACAACAGTCCCAAATGTCTTTACCTGTTGTGTTTTGAGGTAAATTTTCTAACTATCAATTCCTCATGCATAAAATCACCATGAACATACCTTGCAATAATAGCAAATCGAGCTGATGACGTAATATTCGTTTCATCGAGACAAATGGAAAAACAATGGCATGAGTTCAAGTCTTGTTGTATTTGATTTTCTATACTAGCATTCATTGATATTAACTCTGTCTTTAATAGTATTCCTACTTAATGGTAACTCTTTCATGCACTTTATAATAGCTTCCTTATTATGAGTCTTCAAATAAAAATTGTGCACACTTTATGAAAGCTTCTTTAATATAATCACCATCACTAAGTGGTTTCCCATGTTCAACAATAGTATGTGAAATATTGTAACTTGCGGCTACTAAATTTGAAGGTCCTAAAAAAAAAGTCCCCGATTGTGATTCTGCCAGTTTTAGATGTTGCGATATGTATTCTTTCCGTTCTTCAAAGTTTTCTCTAGGAGCCATTTGTGCTAAGTTTCAAAATGTCTTCTTACATTTCAAGTTCTACTCACAGATAGCTCACCACATAATTTACAGAGAACTTTACCGCCTCTATCAATAACACCATATTGTTCAGTCCAGGCATCTTGAAAATTTCTTCCACTTCCTTTCTGTGATAATTTTAGTTTTTATTAGTGCTAGCTGCCATTGTAAAAGGGTTCACAAATTAAAAAAGAGCACAATTATATACAGTGGTAATTAAGCAGTAATAATTAATAAGAACAAACAATTACTGTAAATGAATTATACATCAGCAACTCAAATTACTTAAGTGGCAGACTATGACTATGCAAGACTACCACTACTTCTTTCAGCAGGATTGCCAGATTTATTACTGGTATGTTCGTAGCAACCGTGTTACATTTTACTCTCTATCACGCTACTAAATAGCAGCTATTTAGAAGGTTTTGTTGCAACGTCATCGTAAGTTGTTACTATTTGCATTATTTAACAAAATTTACTGAATTTATTGCAACTATAAAAATGTTTTCATTATTTACTCAGATAAATTAAATATTTAATGCTGCAAATTATATTTTCTGTTAAGGTAGTTTTAAATATGTTTAGAACTTGTATTACTCAGTCGAGAGACTAAGAATGCATGCATGAATGAATTTCACACAGAAGTCAAATGAAAAATTTAAGTTTATAATATATAAAGCATGTATTTATAAGTTTGTATTGTATAATGTTGATAATTTCTATAAGTTTTAATAATATCATATGACTATGTAGAAATTATAATGATTAAGGAAGAAAACGTAAACTTAAAACGCTCTTAATTTATAGGCTAGTTACAAAATAAAATAGAAATAAGCTAACTACAAAATAAAATAGAAATAGGCCAACTATAAAATATAATTCTTTCAATGAACTGAAACCTACCTTCGCCTTAATTGAGAGCGATCTTGCACGATTTATAGCAGTTTTTTCATCAGAATACCAATATCTTTCAACATCCAAGGTGTGTCACCTGAAACCCTCAAGTGTGTCAGTGCTGACACACGTCATATGTTCACCATCACTGCTGTAGTACATTCATAGCATGGATGAGTTAAAGATTTTTTTCTTTTTATTAATTGTGTGTGTATTATAATTTATTTTTTTAAGTGATCCACAAATCCTGCTCTAGAGACCAAACATGGAACTTATTCTTCAAGACATGGCTCTGATAAACAAGTGGTGGTCTCACACCAAGTAATGAAATTCAACTCCCACCTAAAGACAATCACAAACATCCATGGCAGGAATTCAAACCTGCAACTTGTTAGTTGGAGAGAGGACACACTAACTACTAGGATGGCAAATTTAAATTTATACTTGACGAGAAAATATATTTTGTGAGAAGCTTTTGGTATTGAGATTACATTATTATGTAAATAAAGAGTTTAATAAAAATAAGCAATTAAAACCCAACAAGTTTTGTAAGTCGTAAGACTCACATCAGGGATATTAGTACATAAGTTTTACACAACAAAAGCCTATTAACAATTAATTACACACATTAGATGTTTTGATAACTTCACAACTGTAACATATAATTGATAAACAAGAATACAAGTGGTAAATTCGTTACTGCATGTATGTTGGAACATTGCTAGTTGTTACTATCACATTCTGTCCGAGTTCTGTGGCAGTTAAATATTTCGTAAAAGCAGACCATACCTGATGTAAAATTAAGATAAAACTAGATTTTTATTGCACTGTAGGAATCCCAAGCATTTGTGAGGCTTCTTTAAATTTTCTTGTAAAACAGTTACGATCATTTCCGTATTTTTCGATAGATAACGAGCGCGTTATCTATACAAAAAAAAGTCTAAATTCGTTAAAAATGAACATGTGCGGTATACATTTGAAAGGTATGAGAGGTAAATCAAATGTAATAACAAAACTTAGGGAGAAGTATTACTTAATATTTATTGAACATTACACTATTCAAATCCAAAAAAATTCTTCATCAGACTCAATATTTAAAGAATCCATTGCGTTAAAAATAATGATTTACTTTATGAAATATTTTAAAATAGGATGTACGAAATAATGTAACTTCATAAAATACTACAAAAAAAAAAAAAAAAAAAAAATACACATACCTTTCGATTGTAGTCGTAGTAATATCACAGTGCTCCCCAATAACGTGAAAATTTTAAAACAATTCACAACTGACATTTATTCTTTAAGGGTGAAAATTTTAAAACAAGCAACACAGGTGCTTTTAAAGAATTCCCCTTTTAAAGAATAACGCTACCGCTAATTGGCGCATGCGCGTTATCTATACATGAAAAGGAGTGATGAAAATGTTGAGGGCACGCGTTATCTATTGAAAAATACGGTATATGTTACAGTTGTGAAGTTATCAAAAACATCTAATATGTGTAATTAATTGTTAATAAGCTTTTGTTGTGCAAAACTTATGTACTAGTACCCCTGATGATGTAACTTGTCGGGTTTTAATTGCTTATTTTTATTAAACTCTTTATTTACATAATAACGTGGCTTAATACCAAAAACTTCCCACAGAAACTTATGTTTGCATCAAGAAAATATATTCTTGTTTTCATCTATTACCTATGCATGAACAAACAAAAGTTTTTATTAAGTATCTTTATGACGACTATGTCAGCTTGGTTGGCTGAATAGTTATCATATTCACTCGTAGAAACTGTATAAAGAGGGATGTGGGAAGGAGGTTTTTTTTCAAGAAGAGTTGTGAATGATTGGAATGCTTTTGCCTGAGAGTGTGATGTCTGCAGAGAATTTGAGTGTGTTTAAAGCATGGTATAATGAGCTTTGTGTATGATAAAAGGACCTCCTAGATGAGTCTTTGACTCCATGGGGTCTTGGATAATAATAACAATAATAATTAGTTGAACAATCTTTTTTGCCTCTTTATATCATTCACATTCATTCCTTTTTTTTTTTTTTTTTTTTTACTTGCAGCATAATGCTAGAATTCTTTGGGGGTTGTCTTCTGCATGCAGAGCCAGTTTCTTTACATACTCAAACATAGCTTTCCTATGGCAAAGAAGTTACTTGTAACTCCTTTGCCTATGTGTTATAATTTTCATAACTAAACATCCATATGCACACATTATTTCTTCCAAATCATCTTTTTTTTTTAAGAAATGCTTGCTTAATATGATTGCAAATCTATTTCATTCCTATTTATCCTATTAATTCTTCAAAGTCTAGGAACATTCTGTTATTGCACCATATATATATATATATATATATATATATTTTTTTTTTGGGGGGGGGAGGGTATTTCTTCCTAATATCTTTATTTCTAAGATAATTCTCAAATTGGTATCATCTATTCACCACTCTAATTTTTCTCAAAACTTTCGCATCTGTGGTCTTCAGTCTCCAATCGAATGTTTTATTTCTAACCCAAACACCTCACATCATTAAAATTAGTTTGGGCAGTCTTGTATTCAGCTACTTTACTGCTTTAACTAAATTTCTTTCTTATGCCATATAAATGTATTCAGCTGCCTCCCCCACATAGCAGCTTTGCTTATTCTGCTATCAATTTGCCATCCTCGCTTAAAATTGTGCTTAATCCTGTCGTGCATGAATTTTTATATTCATTTATAAAAAATTATAATGATACAGTACCATTTAATCTTATAGCATTACCATGATTTCATTAATTTTGCTAAATTTGTGCCCTGTATATGTTAAAAATGAGGACACATTTTTATGTGTCCTCATATGAGGCCCCAGTTCTACATCCTTTCCTTTAGTGTTACACTGTGATCAGCATTCATTTCAGACAAATCATGGAGACTACAACTGCCTCAGAATTAATTATTACTTTAATTTCCTGAAATTTTGACCTTCACATTAAGGTCATCATCTGAAGCACACACACACACACAGAGAGAGAGAGAGAGACAAGCTAATATTATATTTCAAAATTTCAAACAGTATGCAAAGAGACAATGATTTGATCAACCATTATTCTATTGGCCTGACCTCTAGAAAAAAATAATAAAATAAAATAAAGAACATCAAAGCTACATTCTATTTATAACATCATCAGAGAACAAATTCATATAGATAGTTTTTACAGCAAAACTGGTGTTCTAATTGAACATGAAAGTTGTTACATTAGAGTTAAGATCCTGGATTATTTACAGTCCTATTTATAATCGACTCCTAGACAAATCCCAAGAATATGTGCCTTCCATATTCTTGGAATTTTCAGACCATCATTATTGTTAAGATTACGGTTGTTGATAAGAATTTCACAGGCCTCCTTAATTTTACATTCATACCACGTTTTGGTGTGATGTAAACAACCGGTGCCTTTCCAGTCAATTCTATGTAAATTATTCATGGCATGATCAGAAAGGGATTTACCATAGTTATTATATTTAATGTGCTATTTATGTTTCTTTTTTCGGACAGGAATTGAGCATCCTGTTTCATCTATATAGTGCAAATTACAGGTGCAATGAATACAATGGGCCAGCAGACTAAATAAATCCTTGGATGAATTGAATAAGTTCTTTAATTTTGTAGAAGGTTTAAAGATGGAATTAAAGTTGTATTTTTGTAGTATTCTGTTTGTTTTATTATATTAGCTTATTATATTATTATTTATTTATTATTTATATAGTTTATATAATATATTAATATTTATTATATTAGTTTATGAGTTATATCTGTGTACGTTCCACAGACTGGATGTCCACAACAGATGAAGGATGAATTCTGGAATGACCTTGAAAGACATCTTCAAACTACTATTAACATCCTAGAATGTGCTTAAGTCCATGACTTTGCAGTCACAAATACCTTTTTCAAAAAGAGAACTTACACCTAATTACATATAGCAGTGGAGGCCAAGCCACACAAATTTATTATCGGTTGGTTTGTCAGAATGATCTAAGATGGATAACTGATGTAAAAGTCATTCCATCAGACAATATAACCACCCAACACCAGTTATTAGTACTAGATACATGGATCAGTCTACACCAGCATTGTATAAGGCCAGCTATAAGACAAATCGTATAAAATTATGGAAATTAACGAAAAATGAAACCCAACTGAAGACTTCACTAGAAGAAGCACTGACTTCAATCAAACAAAAAATGGTATCTGGAACTCATTAGCCAAGTGTGTTAAGACCATCACTGCAGTTGCACTAGAAATCACAAAACCTGGTCAACATTTCATTGACAAGCACACCTGGTGGTAGAACCCTAAAGTGCAACAAACTATAAAATTGAAAAAGAAAGCCTATAAGACCTTGTTAAAGACAAGAAACAATGAAGATTATGACAGATACTGTCATAATCTTCACTGTTTCTTGTCTTAGGTTTCACTGAAACCTAAAATCTGTGACAAAAGCAAAGGTTGCCTCTGCCAAAGCCAAGCACTACCAACAGATACATGATCAACTGGACACATCAGAAGGTGAGAAGCTAATATATCGCCTTGCTTGGGCACGTCAAGGTTCTACACAAGACCTAGGGCACATTATGAACATCAAAGAAGAAAATGGAAAGATGCAACTACTTTGATAAGATCAATAATGAAGAATTCCCACACCATTGCAAACAGCCACAGCAGTCCTTGGACCTCTGCCCCTTATCAGCACTGATGAAGTACATACTGCAGTTCCATCAAATGAAAAACAAAAAGGCCACCAGCCCAGATGATACACCAGCAGAAATCTGGAAGCTACATGGACCACAATGGTTGACAATGCTGTTTAACAAGATCATAAATAAAAATGAAATACCATCAATCTGGCTAACCAGTATAACAATTCCCATCTGGAAAGGAAAGGAGAACATTGGTGACTGCTCAAACTACAGATCAATTCGGCTACTTTTGCCATACAATGAAGATTTTTGAACG
This sequence comes from Typopeltis vanoorti, assembly GCF_054136105.1. Lineage (NCBI taxonomy): Eukaryota > Metazoa > Arthropoda > Arachnida > Uropygi > Thelyphonidae > Typopeltis > Typopeltis vanoorti. The sequence goes on from NC_143568.1 coordinate 62,880,414, forward strand.
GATACTTGAAGCGCACCTTAGAGCCATCGTTCAAATTTCACCAAATCAGTGTGGATTCATTAAAAATTGTGGAACAACAGACTCAATCCATGCAATTCGGCTCTTAATGGAGAAACATCTAGAAAAGAAGAAAAACATACACATGGCATTCTTAGATTTAGAAAAGGTGTTCGACCATATACTACACGATCTCATCTGGAAGGCATGTGCAATGCATAAAAATGCTATATCAAAATGTCACCAGCACAGTATGCTGAGCAGCAGGAAACTGACATCTTCTCAATAAAGGTAGGAGTTCACCAGATATCTGCCCTCTCACCCCTTCTCTTCATCCTTTATATGGACACTATAACCAAGGATATTCAGAAGCCACATTCTCGGACATTATTATATGCTGACAACATAATACTTAGCACTATATCGCAAAATGAATTCCATCATCTCATAAAAAAATGGAAAACCTGCTTATATGAGTCTGGAATGAAACTTAACACCAAGAAGATAGAATATATGCAAGGGATTGACCAGACTGATAACACACGATAGATGGCATGGAACTGAACAAATGCATCCAGTTTAAATACCTAGGGTCCAGCATTAGCTCCAATGGCAATACAACAACAGATGCTGAAGCCAAGCAGCTTTACAATTATTACTATTATCCTCATCGTAATAATAACAGACCTTGATCTGGACAAATATCCATATCTTATACAGTATGTCAGTATATGTTTCCAGCCAGCACAGTATCAAAATACATGGGGGGGTTTGTTTTAAAAGTTTTAATACAGACAACAGTACATCTGACAATGTTTCCTAACCAAATAAGTTTTCCCTACTAGGAAGTTTTTAACAGGCAACTTACTAGTAGGGAAAATTTACAGAGTAAGTTTGAACTAGGCTATCTAGAAAAAGGCTATCTAGAGTGAATAACATATAAAAGGTTTATTATGGGCCAACTCGAAGATACCCAAGATAATGATGATAAATTACAAACCAAAGGGTTTGAAGAAGCAGACTGATGAAATGCTGTACTGAGACCAAAATAGGACACCTGACCTATATTTGTAAAAAAAAAAAAAAAAAAAATCATACATCTACTACATATTCTGAAGTGAAGATGCATGCATAAGTGTTCATGTTTTCCTGGCAGTAAAAGATGGTGTTTAATAGCATAACACTACATGAAAGAAAAGTAAATGGACAAGCTGATTGCAGATATTATGGTTTATATCCGTTACCTCAGAGCATGGTAATTAATGTAATGACATGCGTTTTTAATTTAAAAACTGACATACAAAACTAAAGAAGACAGAAGTAATATGTTTATAGTTTTTTTTTCATGTGATAACATTAAATGAATTTTTATGATCGAAATATTTACATACATCTTGTGTATATATCATCTTTCCTGCAACTAACTAAAAAATACTGAAGATTAATGAGTACAGCAGTTTTTTCTCTCTCTGAAAAATGGGCATTCTGGCTTGGCTCTCAAGGAATCTGGATACCTTAGCTACATTCAACGGTCAATGCTCTGTCCTTTTAACAAAAAATCGCATAGCTAACCAAGGGCATGAGCAGTAATGCAAGAAAGCTTTCGCGTTCAAGAGGTCGATTCTTTAGTCACTTTATAAAAACGCTGTCAAGTTTTGATATTTATTTATATGTATTGTGATCAAAATGTTTGCTAAAAATGTTCTAATAATCAATTATTACACTTAAACGGACTACTTTTATAACGTCCGAGGTCGTACTTGAAGCAACTGGGGAACAAATAACGTACTGTACTTAGTTTTTAATTCGTATGATGAAGTCTTCTATTGCTAGTACTTTCGTATTCTATACGTTATTCATCAAACATATACGTGACGCTATACATTAAACTCTGCGGGGAACTATTTTATTTCTACGCTTAACAATCACATGAATAAAAGATCATTTATAATACCTCTCTCCTTCAGAATGTCCGACAACGTCAACTTCGTCATTACAATCGGCCATTTTCAACGTACAATTAATAGTTTATTATTAAATATATTGCAGTCACACTATTTTTTGAAAAGATTTGGTCTTAGATGCATTTCAAGGAATTTAGGCAATTCCAACCATCGCATACTTTACCGCTATCTTTTCTGTTCCAAAAACAAACCATAACAACAAAGTATACTGGAAATACACCCAAAGTGATTACTATTTTTTTTTTTTTTTAAAGAAAAAAATATCCGCAAGACTAAAATATTTCGTATGACGTCAAACTTTCGCCCAAACGCGCCAGAAGCGCGTTTGTGCAAAAATACACTTGCTATAAAATTTATTTTGTACCAAGTGCAAATTGTAAGAGCAATCGCCTCATACGACAAAAATAATAATATCGATGTTATACATGTTAAGAGAGAAAGAGACGGAAACATTTCACACTTTTTTGCTTTATCTGATATTACAAAATAAAACTGAGAGAACTACAAAATAACACAAAACAGACAGGAAGCAACCACTCAAACTCTCCTTCAACGATGTTACAATGGTGCCAGATGGAAAAATATTCGTAATGTCCACTGCTGTGCGGATTTTTTTTTTTTGCTCTGCTGACCAAATACCAACTCTCTCCAAATCACTAAAATATATCTTGCTAGAAATGAAGACCTTCGTCGACCATTCCGTTCAAAACTCCGGCCATTTCAAAATAAATCTAAATAAAACACTGGAAATAGCGTTTGTTTTGGAACACACGCCATTTCCATTATAGTGTCAGAAGAACGTTATACTTGTATATGTTGATCCTCGGACATTTTGGTAATTTTAGGAAGGAGATGAAAACGCAGATATAGTAATTAATATAGGTGAATTATTTTCTGTATTTTCCATAGTCCAAATAGTATCGTCAGTAACAATACCGGATATAATGAGGCAAGAAATGCATTAGGCAACAGGGTCAATGATCTGAGATACGCTGTTGATTCAACATGGCAAATTTTTGGTAGAAACGGCAAGAACAGTGGCCGTAAACATATCCTGATAAGACGAAGATTATGGTTATCGAAAGAATATAGAGAGGAAGGTTCTGAGAAACAAGTGTTTCTTTGTAGAGAATTAATTGAAGAATTTAACGAAACTACATACCTGTGATCCATGACTAAAACAGTAATCCGCGACTTCTCTAAAGCCTGAGTCAGATCCATCACTGCCCACAAAAATTGTAAAGATTCAGGATGCAACTTTTTCAGTCGCTACTTATGGGTGTGAAACTTGAACCTAAATTACTTTGTCAAGAAGGAACAGAGCTGGTTTTGAGATTTGTTGTTCCAGGAGGCTGTAGAGGATTTCAAACTGAAAAGCAAGCAAGTAAATGGATTCTAGAAAGGATCATTAGAACTTTTAGACTCCTTAAGAGTATTGATATAAGAATGCTAAAATAATTTTAGTGCATAAAAGGAATGGGAGATTAAACGTCAAACCACTAATATATAGTAAATCCCTGTAAAAGGAAGTGTTAGTGAGATGGACGTATTGTGTGTCTGCAGCAATAGATTTTTGGAAGGTTGAAATCTCAAGAATAGTATATATGGGTTTCTAACGAGAACTAGCGGTGGCATATCACCGAACTGAGCATTGACCATATAGCATACGATGATGATGTCCAATGAATCTGGATGGATGGTAATCATTCCCAATTAATGAAGAGTGCACCAGACATTCTCTAAGCAAGTTAGTGAATAAACAAAGCATGCATAAATGCTTAACATTGAGAGCTAAAGGGCTTGACTGGGCATCCTGGCAGTAGAGATGATGGTCTAAAAATGAGAGTTGACCATATTTTTTATTATGCAACATACGTAATACCTCCAGGGAGTCCAAAGACTCGTCGAGGAAGGGCACCTACTCTACAACTCTCTCCTCCAAACGCAACTATCTTCCCCATCTACTGCTGACTACCAACACTAGTATTTTCACAGACAATCATAAACATCCATGCCCACGTCGGGATTCGAACCTGCAGCCTTTTGGTTGGAGAGCAGATAATAATCTGACCACTCGGGCAACGAGGCCAGCTAAAAAAATCGTAAAAACACTGGGCTCGTCCGGAATTTTTCTTCTTTTTTTGAGATGAATACCAAATTTTCAGGGAGAAAACCAGCCTTCCATCTCAGAGATCAGCTATCTTGATAATCTAGCGAGGAAAGAAGGCATGGTTTTATAGTCAGCGAGTAGAATCGAATTTAGCAAGGTCTTTCTTTGATCAGACGAGAGAGCTAAGAATGCAAACGTCATTTCAATAGGGCTACAGAGGACAATACCAAAGAGATTTGTTTAGTTAGATAATTAAAAATGAAAATCACTTACAAGAAATCGCAATATTGATCACAGATATCTGTGGCATAAGTTTCCATAAAATCCTTTTACGAAAAATTAATCAAAGGCCACATTTTAATTAGAAAACAACAAATCATCATCAATAGCATTAGGCAGAATTCAAATAATAATGAATGTATAACAGTGAGAGCCACTTGAATTTATACATAAAACAATATGAAGAAATCAGTAAGGAAATATTGTACTAAAATCATCTAATGCCTTTTATTTCCTTATATGTAGTAGATGATTCGGTTTTATCCCTATCTTTTGGAGACTGAGGGGAAATTTCAATCTCAACCGGCAGCCAATCAGAGATAGCTGGCCCTAGATAACGAAAGAGAGGACCAACACGTGTCGCCATCACTAGGCTCCTAACTCTAACACCATATGTTATTGTCTGAGTAGTGTGGATGATATGGTCGATTTTCTCGAGTTTACTGTAAGAAGAACCCCATTTTCCACGAGGGAAAAACCATCTGACAGTGATAGAGATCGAAAAATTCGAAAACGGTGCAAATGAACGCTTAGAAAGAATTCCTCTAATCTGGGTGAATAGAAGCAAACTAAAGTCTCTTTGGGCGGCCTAGCGCAAATGATGCAAACATGCTTTCCACTTAACTACACATACATAACATTATATTATTATCAATTAATTGTTTTAATTAATTAAAACTTATGGATGTGTGATTAAAATAATTCTCTCGCATATCCTTGATAATGAGCGGCAGTCTTTCCGACTAAAGTTCGATGACGCTGTCATTTTCGTATCAACCCTTAGCAATTCTCCCCAATACTTTAACCACCATTAATGAGATACCGAATGAGCTGAAATTGCTACCTGTATCTTACAGTCTTATTTATGCAATAGAACTATTTTGCTGCATTTCTATTTTCTTGGCTCCTTCGCAGAGTGAGAATTAACTGTATCAGCTTTACAAGATGAACTGCCAATTCCTTTACACATTTTTATTCCTATAATACCTAGCTGATCTTCCATCTAATTCCATGATCATATTTGTATTATGGCTCTACAATATCCTGTGCACGTACAGTTCTAACACTATTCTCACAAGAATATCACATCTGGCACTGAAATATCTTCGTCGTCGTAGTCGTCCGGTAGCATCTTCTAGCAAGAAGGTTGCAGCAGATGAGCAGCTCTTCTCCATTTCTCTCTGTCTGTCGCTTCCATCATTCTTAAACCAGTCCATTCCACGATGTCATTAAACCACTCTCTTGTTGGTCTTCCACGTCTTCTCTTCCCCTCAACTTTCCCTTGTAATATAGTTCTTGTCAGGTGTCCCGAAGAACCTATCAGAAGATGTCCTGAAAATCTAGTCTTTCTTTGCATAATATTCTTTAACAGTGTTCTTTCCATCCCAACTCGTCTTTACTGCTCATCCAAACTAGGGAAAAAGTAGCATAGTGATTTCCCGTTGCCTTCTATGCATGAAGAGATGAAAAAAGTAGAAACATTGAAAGCATCACCCCTAGCCCTCGATTACTCTAATAGCATTGGGGGAAGGAACAAGAAAGAAGAAAAGGATAAAAAGAAATAAGAGTAGGAACCATCCTATAGATAATATAACAGATGTATATTACATGAAATAAGGTATGCTCCAGCATCAGGCACCTCGGGTTCGCCACTCCCGTACTCAATAAAGTGAGCCCTTGAGGTAGAAATATCTTCACTCTTGAAAAATGATCAATCAATAATTCAACCATTTTGTCTGCTTCTGTTATCTCTGCAAGAATTTCATTTTTTTTTGTATTAGTCCCACACGAGAGTCAGAAGGATCTATAGCAAATAAATGACATGTGCTGGTAGGGATCAGGATGATTGTAAACTGTTGATTGCTGAAGACTGTAGTCCTTTGAAAATTTATCATAGAAAGGCTGTTCCACAGAATTCAGCTGGACGGAATGAAATATGAATACCAGTAGGAGACTCAATGAGGACATAATTTGACCATAAAAGGATGTTGAGCAGCTGTTGCTCGAGATGGTATACCTCTGGTAGAAATAATATGTATAATGAATCCCAGTTCTGGTTAACACTGTCTATAGAGATATCCCTAAAAGAGACACAATTTGGAAACTGATCTTCTATGAAAGTGGTTGAAGAGAATCGTAAGAGACTCAAGAATATTAGAGGCCTTAGGTGCACCACCCCAAAACATGAGAGCAGTATTCCAAGGGTGGCCACATTTGGGATTTATACGGAGTAAATTACTTGCCAAAATAAAAGTACTGTCTTGAGCAGGAAAGGATGTGAATTTTTTAGAAGTTGGTGATGCTATAGAATTGATATGATTATGCCATGAAAGAATGGAGTAAGTGAAAGTTTGATAACAGAGATTTGGCTTAACTCTTGAGCTGAGCACTATCAAAAGTGGAGAACTAAATTACGTTTCGCAAGAAAACTGTTTATTGGATGACCTGAAGTTGACTAGGTTGTTGTCACCCCAATCAAGGGTATTGTGGAGATCCTTGTTCATGACACCAATCAGAGATGACCTTGAAGCTCGAGATCTTTGCAAGACCTTAACTAATTTATTAATAAATAAATGCGTAGATTTATTTATTAATAAATTGATTACTGATTAGGGAAAAATAATTTAAAAAAAATTATTTTGTATAGGCAGCACCCCCCCATTTAAAGCTTCACGGGCCGCCACTCTGTGAGGACAAGTGAAGAGAGTGTTATCCTCAGCAAAAGAATGAATAGCGTTTGCAGTCAATAAGATTAAGTTGTTTATATACGAGGAATGAGAAATATGGTGAGGGAAATAGCAGTCATGAGGGACACTGCATTAACAGTTAAATTTGAACACAGAGAGAGCACAATCGCCATTGCACATTGATCCCTATGTGCAATCGCTATTGCACATAGGGATCAATCTTAGAGAAATCTAGTAATCCACTTACACAAGGACAAAGGCAGTCCAAATGACGGTAATTTGTTAAAATTACTCGATCTCAGATCCTATCAAAAGCCCCGGAGATGTCAAGTGCAAATACACAGATTTATCCAAATCATTCCATGGAATTATTCCACAGATGAATGATGTTGACTAGATCTCCTCTGGATCTGCATTGGTTTAGTGGTCACCTAACAGATGATAGTTCTCCAAATGTTGAGAGTGACTCTTGATTACCTTCGAATCTTATTGTCTTATTAACATCAAGTTTACTTAATTCCTCATTCACCATCAGTCTCTCCTCTGCCATATGCTCCACTCCAGCTCCTCTTGATGCTGCCTTCATGAGGTTGAAAATATCCTGATAATTGAATATGAATATTTTTAATAACTTATTCTTTGGATTGGTACCAATTTGCTAGTGACATCACCTAGCATCATCCTCCAAGACATTTTCACTTCTACTTTTCATATATCAAAATAACTCACTAGCTTCTCAAACTGTACTTTTCCTGGCCTTACCAACTTCGTCCCATTCCTATCCTAATCCTTGTACTTCTCATGCAACTAATCATTGCCAATATTCATCTTATGTTGCTTTCACAGCACCTTCCAGATTTCATGCTTAATCTCTTCATTCATTTTACTCCTACTTTGTGTAGCCTTTTCACCTTTGGGATACTGAAATACTGCTGCTGTGAAATTGTTCTTGATCAATGCCTACACAACATCTATATCCTTCCCACTCAACTCTTTCCACGCTATGGCTCCCACTTGTCTCCTAAGCTTTGCATAATCACCAGCTTATAGTTCCACATATATCCCTTTTTTTATAAACGTTCTGATGTGACTGCTCCAACCCATGTGATCACTTCATGGTCTTTTCCCCAGCAGGAAAAGATTCGACACTCATTTACAATAGCATCCTCTGATGGTATAACTTGATATAAGATTTTACCCTCGTGTGCTCTTCGTTACATAGTAGTGCCTATGATTTTTGTCTTCTTAAGAACCCGAGAAATTCATTCACCTTATTCCCTGATGCTATCTCCAATCAATACTGCTGTAGTTGAAATAGCGTATTTGTTCACTAAGCCGAGGTGCCTATATGTTTCGGTCTGTACATTTCATGGCCTGTAGCAACACCCCACCAAACAGCTAACTTTGAACCTCCACTTCACACCACACTGCTTTAAAACGATTGCCATTTTTTCTCTGTATGCACGGACATGGTTGCTCTGCTATCATCAGCACCACTCTCCCTTCCTTCTTCTCTTTCCTATATTCATGAAAAACATATTATTCCATTTCTACTTTCACCAGAATGCCATTCTTATCCAATCACACTTATGGCAACTATTTTGGGAACACAAATCCAATGAATGCAACAATTTGATCTCCCTTATTTCCTGACTCCTGCCATTCGTAAATAAACAATTCATTTGTCTATAACTACTTCTATTAATGCTCTCTCATCTGAATTCTCGCTTACTCCTGTGTACTCATCATCTGACCCGCATAGCCCCCTCCCCCTCACCCGTATTCCTGACCATTCCATTCCTTTGGTCTCAGAATCAATTCTTTACACAAGGTCTCCCTGATGGCTCCTATTTCCATGTTCATCAAGCATTCCTGTTCTCACATTCTTCTGCATTCGCAAACCTCTAATTTTCACGGTCTATTGTCCTCTTAATTTATGTCTTTGAATTCCACTGATACCTTGCCTGAATCACTTATTACACTTCCAGCAGCAATTTTCCAAAATAACTTACTCCATAACCATTCCATCGCTTTTATTCAGTTTCATTCGTCTCACATGTTCACAAACTGCACTCCTTTCTCGTTACATATATCTATTAATATTCCATTTAAGATTTTTGCTCTCTGCCACACGTCATCATTGCCATACCTGAGCAGAACCCAACTACCCTTCCTATCACACCGCTCTTTAACTTTCCACAATAATATTCTGAAATCCAACCTCCCATCTTCCGTTTGCTGAACGAAAGTATTTGTCACAACCAGCAGCTCCTTTGCGTTTATTTCCCGAATCCAGTACCTCGATCACCGTTCATTCTCCCTCCTGGAAAATATACCGTGTGCACCCTCTCATCCACACCTTTTATGATCTCCACCATACTATTCTTGAGTTATTCACTACTTCTTTCTCTCCACTATCTTACATTTTAATATTTCGTCCTCTTCCTTTGTATCCACGATATGTTTATTTTCATTCTGCATATGCCTGATTTCATTCTTAAACTCCTAGATTCCAGCAATTGCTTCCACTATGGTTCCATCTGTCGGGCAGAATTTCGTTTTTGTGACTTCGCCTAGCGTTTCTTTTTTAATCACTTTCGTATTCAAAATTACTCTCCCCACTCATATTCTCACCCTAGCTGTTCTCGCCACCTTTTTTAGTCTTACATCCATCGCCTTCCGTCTGGTATTATTCACTTCCAGTTCCTGACTTTCATTCACATCATCGCAATCCATTACTTATCACACTTTTTACAGACTCCACTCTCTAACTTCTCTTGTTCAATCTCTCAATAAATATCTGCTGCCACTTTTGCCCATGAATACATATTAAATTCTTAGCAGTGAGCCACATTGGTAAAATCTACACACTAGGTTTTATTTCTGGCAAGATGTTACTCCTCTAAGGAAATATTAATTTTATGACTATTTAGCTTATTTTAGGGGCACTCCTAAACAAAAATAAGCTAAATAGCCATAAAATTAATATCTACACACTAGATTTTCGCGCTGTGTGTCTGGATGACTTTGTTCGTAACACCATTTTTGTTTTTCGGAAAAAGTGCTTCAAGTTGATCGACTGATTACGAAACGCAAACACGCTACACCCAACCCAGACATATCGCTAACAATTAACACCGAAACCTATCTATATTTTGGCAGACTGTAGGGTACCTCGTAGGAGACTGAACTATTCGCCCTCTAACGACGAAACCAATATTCCGTGATTCTGCGTTCTGATTGATCTCATTCACTGAAAAGTTAAAGATAAGAATGTGGTTATTCAATGTACTTGATATTTGATGAAAAGTATTGCAAGTTTTTTTTTTTTTTTTTTAAGCCATGGATTAAAATTTACCATATTATTATTCAACTTGCTCAAAAATGGAAAAGTTGGAAGTATGTCCCTTACATAACCATCTTAAAAACCAGTACGAGATTAACTTATTAAACTAACGAAAGAAAGAAACTTGTGATACAGCCTTCTTGATCAAAAATTACATTATACTTTAACGAAACGTCTTTTCTACTGCAGGAAGCTACACACAAATGCATGCTTTGTCTTCCTTACCTTTGAAGTTGCTATTTATGTTTGAAATTTTTTTTTTTTTTTCATTTATAATTTCTATAAATGAACTCTCTGATTCCAATCCTTGAGTTTCTTTTTCGGTTTTAAAACAATGTGGGATCTAATATCCCCTTAATTTAATTAATATAATTTCTATTATTTTTAATTAATAGCTTTTTTGCTTCTTGCCATGTTTCAATAATTTTTTTTTTTTATTCATGGAAGTGCCAGCCATCCATTGCACTAGACCCTAGATGGCAAACCTGTGGCATGTCAACGATTTATAGGTGATATCCTTTTATACGCTTATAAATTATTCAACCTTTTTTTTTTAATTGTTACAATATGTACAAGTTAAAATTTGTTTTACACCAGACAGCAGCTGTGAAGACATGCATATGATTGGTGCGGTATTAACAAAAGATCGTGCGACCCAAAAACAAAGGCAACCGACAATCGTTGAGTTGAAATGCTAATTCTCTTGAACCGAATTCCACATCTGAAACTGTCATAACACTCACTATAAATTTCTTAGGTTTAACACATTCACGACAGGGTGTTGTTTATTGTTCCGACGTAACTTCTCATTACTGGCGGGCTCAACTCGCAAAGTTTCAACCCTTGGTTGAATTTTATTTGAAATTAGCTTTTGTGATCTGTCATAATGGCATCGAGAATTTCAAATGGAATAAAATAAACTTATTTCATGTAATTGAAAAATTGGACAATAGTTTTTAGTTAGACACTGTTTCTGGTGCAACGTATGGTTTTGCTTGAATCTATACAGCAGTTTATGTGAGAGGGGACATGCGACCCAAATCTTAGTGCAGTTTTTATTCCAACTGTCTCTAATTGTCCTATTTGGTGAGAAATATATTACAGACTGCAAAAGCCTCTTTACCTTGTTCAGGAATACAATAAAACTATTTGTTTTTCTTGCATCTACAGTATAATGGCTGTTGGGGAGGGCATGTTGTTAACTGCGTGGAGTGAGTTACTGTTCCTCGACGTGAACATGTTAAACATTTTTCATGTGCGAGGCATATGCAAAACTTTTTAATGTCTTTTTTCATAAAGTAAAATCAGGGTTGCGAGTTATGTGCGAGGGCAAGTTATATTCGAGTAAATGTGGTAAGCGTTTCGGCGACAAGTTGACATCCTTCTGCTGCTTCCCCCTGCTCAGCTGACTTCTATGGTGAGTTACAATGCATAAATATTTTTCTCACTACCGTTTTCTTTTTTTCAAACCACCAACATCATTAAATTCAGTTTAATAATACAATAATCAATTTTACACTGAATATTATAAATTTTTGGTGATCAGAATGGGCTATATCAATGAAAATTAGCACAAATCAATTTGATGTTGGCCTGAGGAAACAATATGCTACAAGATTTCATTAACCACCCAACCAGCCAGGATGTATATATACGTCCAAGTTACCATGGATGCGAAGTGCATATTAAAATTGTAATACCACTGATATTACATTGAAATATGCGATGGATATGAAATGTAGAGGAGTGATGTAATTTATCTGTATCGACGGCGACGTGGTTAATCCAGTGATTTGATAACTAATTTAAACATACTTTTATATTTGTTAAATTAATTTTTTCCCTATTAAAATCTGCTGGGCACATCAGCAACTCGATTTGTGAATTTTTGGCACGCGCACATAAAAAGGTTCAGCACCACTGTACTAGACCGTCCTAAGAAAGAGCATCTTAAGTAAATTCTAGTTGCTGGCTAGGGGAACTTCTACTAAGCATTTTTTTGACCAGTTCCTGAGTTTAGTCTATCTCTGGCATGTACGAGTGTTTTTTTTTCCCTCTAAGAAATTTGGGTTTTTCATCTCGTAAGCTGAAGAAAATCGACCATAGAACACTATTTTCAGACAGTAAGCAAACATAGTTTTAGGATTAGGGACCAAGAGATGGCAGTACTTATCAGCTGTCTCACTTCACTGGATGCCATGTATGATTAGCAATAGTCTTGGGCCAGCTATCTCTCACTGGCTACTGGTGGAGATTGAACCATCTCCCCTCAGTTATACTGTGACAATAAATTTTTAATATTTATTGTCACAGCATAACTTTTTTTTGAAAATGTAAGAAAATTACTAGTATTTATGAAAAGTTTTACTAAATTACCAGGAGTTGAAAAGTCTTTTTCCTGCCTTTTTTTTATAACCTTTCTTCATCCCCTTTCTTTAAGTGACCATACTATCTCAGATCAGTTCTCCTCCAACATTATTAAATGCTAAAAATACCATTTTTTTTTTTCATTTTTAATATGGTTACTGATGCATTCTGCTCACTTCTCTGATTTTCTTCAAACTCTCATTAAATTTCATTAAGTTAAGATTGGTTTGAATACTTGTATACTGCTAATTCAGTGTTTTGGCTAATTTCTCTTATTTCATATAAATTTATTCAACCAGAACTAAACCAAACCAGTTTTGATTATTCTCTATCTATTATATCATTTGCAATCTTCACTGCACGCGTGATCTAAATAGTTGAAATATACTTTTACAGGTTCTCTATTGAGAATGTTGTCAACTTCCATATTCCTATATATTTTTAATTTATAGTTTTTATTATTTTTTTATTGCAATTTTGTTATGCAAGTTATTCAATTCGAAAAGTCCTAAAGACTTGTACTGGTTTCATTTAGCAGTATAATCTGAATACAGCAAAGAGTCGAGTTTAATATCTCCAATTTTGATATCAGGTTTAATGTCACTTCAATTAGTGCAATATAATCCATATAGATAGTGAATGAACATCAACTTCCTGATATGTGCACTTAAGGGATGTTCAAGCTATTAATTTAAGTTATATTAAATTATTCAATTACTAGTCAGCAGTCCAGTCTCGATGTATTTAACATTTCATTCTTCTAAGGCACTTCTAAACGAACCAAATCTGCCTAGATCTTGGTCTTCTTCTGGCATCTTATTATCAAACATCTATTTTGCTAACCTTTCCTCACCCATTCTGTTTAAGTGGTCATATCCCCACATTAGCGATACTCACATATTCTTGAATGTGAAAAATGACAAGTTCTCCAGTACAGGTCCTTGTCGCATTCCCATGTTTACTCAACTTTAAATCTTACTTGAAACACTCATTATAGAAATTCCTCTGCAATTTAACAGGGAATATACAGAATACATAATTTCAGAAAAATATATATTCAATAATTAACCTCAGAAAAATACAGAATAAATAATTTCTCCATTCTACATGGCATCCCTATAACTGTGGTAAAGATTGCACTCTAGAAGGAACATCCATCCTGTATCGTCTGTTTGTATAGATGATTGCAATAACTTGTGTTATCACATTCATTTCATATCTATCACTGCCCAAAGTAAGCTAATCTGTTAAGAGAGATATAAAAGCCATCCATCCACTATTATCCCAATACTTTCAAAATAACAGAGAAGTTCATTAAAGGCCAACTTCTTTACTGCCAGGAAATTTACCAATTAGTTATTAATATGGAACTTCCCACTTTCATTTCATGGCACATCTGCTTAATCTTGCCCACATTTTAACATAAGCCATGAAAAAGTTGAGTATGGCATCAAGGCCTTCTATAAGCTGCCAGCTTCCTCTTTGGCCATTCACTGTGAGCCAAGAGGGCACGTTTTATCTCATCAAATACTTCCTAGACATCTTCAGGGATTACAAATAACTTTTTTTTAACAACACACTCACATACAATACAATACAATACTAAGTGAAACACATGGGTGACTCTAAAGTCCTGTCTAGGTGGAGTTGTTAAGTTCTGAATGAAACTGAAACTGTATTAATTTATATTTTCTTCAGAACTTAACATGCATCTTGCATTTTGGCATATACTGATATATCAGATGGATAAAATTGCTTGTAAATTACCAGCAACAATAATAATTTCAGAGTCTATTTATTTGTCCATAGTGTTGTAATGTATTTACTGTGAATAGTCCATTGTTTAAACTTTGCTAAAATTTTATAAATATTTGTATGTGGCTGGGAGAAGGCTAATCGGATTAAGTACCGATAGCCAGGAGCAAAACACGTACGCCAAGTACACGGTGGAAGGAGAGCACGTGGTCCCCCCCCCCCACCGAAGAGCATGCTAGGGGAGATTATGGCGCTAGGTGCTGTAAGATGACGTGAGCAAAGAGGGAGAAATTTAATGATGTAGTAAGGAAGTGTTGGGCGGGGGATTGAGCGCAAGCTCAGGGCCTTTTTTTTTTGTTCTCTTTGATTGCCGATGTTCGTCCCCGTTCCTTGGAAGGATCGTGGGAGAATGCCGAGGAGTCCTTGGGAGATCGTCGGTTAAGGAATTGCCCAGCGGAGCTGAGTTCCTGATTACCGCTTAGACATCTAAGCCTTGCTGAGCCAGATGACCAGTGAACGGCAAACACCTGCTTTTGTCACCAGAGATATATCCAGTCCGGACCATTCAGTGGGGTAATGCAGACCAAGCAGAATGGAAGGTGGACCTGGAGGTGATGTTATATCTGAGACATGAATGAAGAAATTAGGATTAATTTTAATGTCAATGAATGGATAACCTTTAGTACTGTGGAGTTTAAGCTCATGATTTACCTTTGATAGAATGTTTTAACTGAACTGATACTTATAAATGCTAAGAGAGAGTAAGAAGGGTTAGATAATTATGTTTTTTCATTGAGATTGATATTGAAACAAGCATGTGTGGAAGTTTATTCATGATATGTAATCTGACTAGAGTGTAATTAAATGTTTTCTCTAGATTCAATAGTTGACTTGCCCGATATTATTTTCTATTGCACCGCTCACAAATAACTGAACCATGGCGGGAGGTAAATTATAGGGGAGGCTACGACTGCAATCTAAGTTAGAGATAAATGAGGTATGAACTGCTTCAAATAGTTTAAGAAATTAGGGATAGTGTGCTATGCTAAGTTCTAGTTCTTTGATTTTTCATTGTTCAAAAATCTAGGATTCAGGGTGGTGCAGTATAATAGAAATTTTTCCTGAATCCGAAGAAAGCACCAACACTGAAACAAAGGAATTGCCATTGTCCATTGGGAATCTCTTTGTCTTCTACCCACGTGCAATATCCTTAAAGTAGTTAACGGCCCAAAGTAAAAATGAGACTGCATAAACTAAAGAGTTAATGAAGTATAATTAAGGTTCTAACAAAAAAGTGTTGAATTAAGGAATTAATAACGATATAGACATGAAGTAAATAATACAAGCCAAGTAAGAAGAATTATAAGGAAAGTGACGACGTAACAGAGTGCCCTCTATGGGCATTTGTAGGTGGCTAGGATGTAACATGGGATTTCTGATAATTAACGTTTAACAAATTTTGGGAAGTTTTATGCAACCGTATTTGTTTAAATTCAGTTGATTTCTAAGTGCTGCTGCAGATTCTAAAAGCAGTCTTTTTTTAAATTTACTATGGTGAAGCATGGTGGTTTTTCTCCAGGAGATTCTGTGGGTTGTATCCAAATTGGTCTACAAGGCCAGATTGACCATAGTCGTGATAGCAGATGTATGATTTGTGTTCCAAACGGATAGTTGCTGATCTGCCTGTCTGAAGTAAGCCAGCTTGCAGGAACAGGGTACTCTATGTACTTCAGGCACTGAGAGAGAGAGAGGAGGGAGCTGATTTTTGGTGGAATGGATAAGTGTAATAAGTTTATGGTGGGACGTAAGTGCTGTGTGGAGGTTGTACTTTTTTTAAGGAACTGGCTATTTTTTCTGATGTGCCATGGATGTAGGATATGGTGATGACATTTCTGAAGTCCTTCTGAAGAGATAGCCGGGGAATGGGGGAGGAAGAACTAATTATTTTTTTAATTCTGTAATTGCTATAGTCATTGGAAAGGAAGGTATTGTGCATGTGGTTGAGTTTGGTTAAAAAGGAGGTTCCACTGGAACAAAGCTTGTGGGCTCTATTAATTAGAGTTTTAATAATGCCATATTTGCTTAAATGACACCTTAACACTCTTTAAAAACGTTTTTCCTTCTCATATCTTAGAGCTCTTTTCCCTTGCCACCAATTATGGTTATTTTTCTTATTTTTCAGATAGAGGGAACTGGTATAGGTTCCACCCTCACCTGCCAATTTTTACATGGAAAATTTTGAAAAATGAGCTATAGACTCAGCCCCTCTCAAACCTGGCTAAGATTTGTAGATGATATGTTTTCTACTTGGCCTCATGGTCCAGATACATTAGACTCCTTCTTCAGTCACCTCAATAGCCTATATCCAAGAATCCAGTTTATGATAGAAAAGGAAAATAACAATAGTTTACCCTTCCTAGCACCTTAGTAACACATTCCAAATGGTAACCTTTCCTTCTCTGTATACAGAAAACCTACTCACACAGACAAATCCATTCACAAATTCTCCAATCACCACTCCTCTCAACAATATGCCCCCCCCCCTCCCCCAACAGCTGAATGGTTACTTTATGCAAAAATCCTAACAATGAAATACAGTAATTCTGAATAAAATTCATTTCTATATATATAAAAACAATATGAACAAAACATTACATACATAAAAAACAAAAATTAAGTCAATTATGTACAAGCGGCATCTCTACATTTTTTTATGCAATGGTCTTTAATTTTTTAAAGACCATGAGGAAAAAACTTTCAAAATGACAATTTGAGACTATTTTTTCATACACTTATGTGATAATTTACAAACAAAATGATTTTATAAATTCCATCCAGTTATCAATTACTGTAGCCCAATACAATAACATAACAGCGAAAACTTGCAGGTGAGCTCTGATCTATTAGTTTTAATTACTAAAACCTGTAGCCCAATACAATAACATAACAGCGAAAACTTGCAGGTGAGCTCTGATCTATTAGTTTTAATTACTTCGTAGTTTAAATTACGAAGAAGCTAAAAATCTGTTTAAATTCAGTCATGACTGAGAACAGTTTCACAGTCTTTTTATTTTTAAAAAAATAAGAATCAACTTCTATGGGGGAAAATCTTTGTGCTGTTCCAGTAGATAATATTAAGGCTGTTAAACACAAAAACTTATCTGATTCTTTGAAATTAGTATTATCTTGGCATTCAGAAGACCATAATGTGAATACTTGCTAGGCACTTACCAGTTTTCCAATTTGGGTAAAATATGAGAGATCACATACTTAGTAATCTGCAAAGTACTGAACACAGTACTTTGTAGATTCCTGCATAAGGTAGTGAATTAGCTTATCTATAAAAGCACAAAAAAGAAGCATGCATACTGACTGAAATGTGACATGTAATCCTATAAAGTATAGAAGTCTGGTAATCATTCCAAAGGAATGGAAACTCTGGGACTTTTGTCACAGGCGATTGAGAACATTCAGCACATGAATATATTCTCTATGAAATGAGTGCATTTAAAAGCTGTCATAACCATTAGAATGAAAAGTTATTTTGATGAAATGTACTTCATTTTGGAATTAAGTTATCAGTGCACCTAACTTGCCAACTCACAGGAGAAAGTTTTTGATTAAGCTTAATTTTTTAGTCATAAGATACTGACAACAATCAGCAATTAGGTATCTTCCTGTGTTGTTTTCTTTCTAAGAAAGGAAGGCAATTTTTAGATTCCATTTAAATGGTAATATGGGTGATAGGATGGGTAGAACTGTAAGGAGATATGCCATCTACTAATAAGGAATACTAAATGAGAAGAGCATTGTTATTCAATTTTCATGAATTTGTTTAAACTTTTTTTGACACATGGAGCCTGAATTCACTTTAAATCTGAATAATCTTAGATCATCAGAAGGAAAAGTCTTTCATCAATAATTCAAGTGCATCAAATGGAATTGCATGATAGTCAAAAAATCTTCTGAATTATTTAATGAGATAATGTATTACCAATTTATAAGTTGGAGTGCACATACATTCTACCACAGATTAGAGGATAATTTGTTATATGAATTCTTGGTAAATCATACAGTTTGGAGGTTTAATATACTGCACACATTTTTTTTTTCTTTAATTCACTGTTCCAAGAAGTTGATTCACTCAAGAGCTTATGTAGTTTACTAATTTGAGATTAGCATGGTCTTTCAAAAGTAACTATTTTTTAATAATATTTATTCCTATCCCAAACAACCAATGCACCTCCCACAGGTAATAATGGTCGATCAGACTGAGCTAACTTGCAACTTCCTGCCTATCATAACCGTCTTTCCTACTGGAAGAAAATGGTTGTGAAACTCGACTGGAAATTTGCTGAAAATACAATTTCATTAGTTGTTTTCCATTAAACATTTCCATAATGAATCTTGAATTTCATGGAGGTGTCAGCATAATATATTTGTTACAAATATTTTTAGGAAAATCCCACTGTTGCTTATATTAATTTGCAAGCTTAGCAACTTACAGAATATAGTGCTGAACCATGTAATAATTCTGACTTCTCCCTCTCTTCAAACAGTTCATAACTACAGGTTATTATTTTTGTCATTTTAGATGATGAAATAATATTTAGCAGTGCTTCAACAATTTTTAAACACAAGATATAAAATTATAAACATAAGGAATTTCTGATTCCTGAAAAAAAAAAAATTCTGGGAATCAGGAATTAAAGAAAATGAAATAAAAATAGTATAATATTTTAAAATACTTAAAATTTTATACTGATATGGTAGGAAGTCAACTGAATAAATTTATATGGAATAACAGAGAAATTAATAAACACAAACTTATTCTTATATAAGACCATCTGTTTAATACAACTATGTACAAGAACGCCTACTAGTTTCACTAGCCTACTATCTAGCTTTGTCAAGACTAAAAAAGGTGAACAAAAAAATAATAAATGCAAAAAATGAACTCATACAGAACCATTTACAATGGTTAGTACACCAAATTTAAGTTCACATGACAATGTGTGCTTGCATTTATTATTTTTTTGTTCACCTTTTTTTAGTCTTGACAAAGCTAGACAGTAGGCTAGCGAAACTAGTAGGCGTTCTTGTACATAGTTATATTAAACGGATGGTCTTATATAAGAATAAGTTTTGTATTTATTAAATATACAAAGACCAAATATGAATAATCTTAAGAGAGAAATTAGTCAAAACACTAAATTAGCTGTATACAAGACAGTGTTCAAACCAATTTTAACTTATGGATCTGAGAGCTGGGTTAGAAATAAAATACTTGACCAAAGGCTTAAGTGAATTTATGTGCAAGATGTACTTTATACCAAGGATGTGTGACATGGAGATAGTCAAGTTCATACATCATGTGGAATGAAAAGATGGGCATATTGAATGACATGATATGCATATGAGATGCCCATCTCTCAGGATTTTAAACTGTACCAGATTGGAGTGCATTGGTTGTGTAACCTCCAGTCTGTTCGGAACAATGTTGTATATATTCCCAACCTTTTTGCATCTTTTTAACAGCATTTTTTCTAACAAGACTTTGGGAATGAGCTAAAGTAATTAAAGCTGTAAGGTCAGTATATTATATATATATATATTAACTGCCTATGCTCTGTGGATATTTTGTTTACTTTGAAAGTGGAGGGGGGAGAAGGGGATCCAGATGTCTCTATATGAGACCCAATAACTCATCTTTTGTACAGAGGTTCCTATGTCAGCATATGAATTTTTAGCATTCTAGTTTTTGGTTATATTTGCTGATTTAATATAATAATTAAAATCCTATACATGGCAGATATAACACACACACTTTTCTTTTTTTTTTAATAATGTAAAAACTACAATGATTCTAAATCTAGACCTTAATAAACTGATAACTGGATGGAACCAGAAGATCTGTAATTAATTCATTTTTAAAAATCAATCAGTCAACATATAGAAACTAAAATAAGGACATAACAATATACTAAATATAACAGTAACACATCATGTCTTGTATTTACATATATATTGCATTAATTATGCAATTGGCTATTTACAAAATGGTAGTCTACAATTTTATTGGTTCCAATAATTTCAGCTACCAGACTGCATATTCAACAAAACCATTGTTTCACAGATTTGTGGTGATGTATTGATATTTGTTGTTATACCAACCGTAAAAGCCTTCTGCAGTAAGAGAACTGCATGTTCTGTAAGAAAATAAACATTTCATAAATGTGATATATATATAAATCATTTAACAATATTACACACACACACACACACACACACACACACACACACACACACACACACACACACACACACACACACACACACACACACACACACACAGCCTGTCAAAAAAATGTATACACACTTCAGCAAAAGAAAAACCTGCATAAAAATTGTAATACTAAATTTATACAGACATCAAGGGATGAATACAAGTTACCTTTGACTTCTACAATTACACGAAGTGCTGAAAGTCTCCAGTGGGATTGCTGCACACGGCGTTTCAATTTCTTTCCGAAGGGACACCAGTGTAGCTGGTTTTCTACAATACACTACATCCTTTAGAGCCCCCATAGGAAGAAATCCAAGGGTGTTAAATCAGGAGAACGTGTGGGGGGGACTTAACTGCACTTCTTCGTCCTATCCATTGTCCCTGCAAACTCTCATGACTCGGTGGTAGTGTGGTGATGCACCATCTTGTTGGAAGAGAAATCATTCCCACAAAGTGCATGAAAGGCAGGTAAAATGGATGTGGGTAGCATGTCTAGGTACACTTGACCAGTAACAGTACCTTCAAAGAAGAATGGTCCTATTGAACCCCTAGATGACAATCCACACCAGACATTGAGCCCTGGTAAATTGGCTGCCTTGTCCACATGAATTCACTGCTCCATTAAAGCTAAACTTGCTTCATCAGACCAAACCATCTTCTTCACAAACTCTTCATCTTCAATGTGTTGAAACCACTCACAATACTGCATTCTTTGATCAGGATCATCTTCATTCATTGCACGTAATAATCTTGGGATGTAAACTTTCCATTTACCTGCTTTAAGAACGTGCCGTATGCTTGCACTGCTAACTCCTGTCTCATGTGCACATTGTGTGGTAGACTTTTGTGGCGAGCGTGTAAACTGTTTCAACACCATAGCTGAGGAAGCAGGATATTGCTGTGCAAGGCCTCCCAGATCTTCCCTTGTGCACATCACACATGGTACCACGAGTCTCAAACTTATCACGAATACGTGCAATTGTCAGGCATGTTGGAGGTTATGTTGCAAACTCACACCTCCATTGTTGTTGAACTTCAACAACAACATTCTCAAATATACTACTTTAAAATGGTCTTGCATTCCTCGAATAACAATCGTGGCTTGGCCATTTTGTTCGACTGTCCTACCAGTCACGTGTTGATGCTAGTATTACGTGAGTAATGACATCTTTTGAGAGAACATCATAGTACACATTGCTACCATAATTCGATCCAACTTCGAAAAAAGCCCATAGATGATATCTATTAAAGTGTGCATACAATTTTTTTGACTGACTGTATATACACAGACAATGCTTGGAAAGAAAAAAAAAAAAAAAACTTATCCATGAGGAGTGAGAATTTTTGGTCAAGTAAAAAATCAGAATAGGAGTTTCCAATTAATAATCAATTTTATTTATGTAATTCCAGTTT
The DNA here is from genome assembly GCF_054136105.1 of Typopeltis vanoorti. NCBI lineage: Eukaryota > Metazoa > Arthropoda > Arachnida > Uropygi > Thelyphonidae > Typopeltis > Typopeltis vanoorti. The sequence goes on from NC_143568.1 coordinate 62,902,618, forward strand.
TATGGTATGTGGTTAAAAAAAATACACAAAAACCCTGTTTATGACATAAATATCGTAAATAGTTTTTTTGTTTTTTACCTTACTGAGCCAGCTGGGATTTGTTGGTTATTAAAAATAACCATCGATTGTCATAAATGGAACATGACCAATAAGAGGATACGACAGGATACACATCCATTTATCTCTGGAAAGGGCTGAGGCTTACTGCAAAGTAACTGATTGTGATATATTAACTAAAATAAATGAGTTGTGGGCAGCAGTAATTAACTAATTTCGTACCCATTGATGGAATATGCAGGAAGTTAAAAAGCTTGGGTAGTTGAGAAAGAATTCTGCAGTTTATTCTTTATTCTCCTAAAATATATAACTTCTTTATACTGATTCTAAAAACATGACCTAAATGTTTTTTGATTGTTTTCTCAGTTGCTGCTGTGTCACATGACATCACTTGTCCTCATCTGTCCACCAATGTCTTCAAACTATTTTGAAATCAAAATAGTCAACTAATATAGTTAATATGTATGTACAGTCTAGAAGGAGTTATTTTTAGAGTTATGATTTTTACCTTCAACATTTGTTTATAATGGCAAAGAAGAAATTGTCTGTTTTCACAAGAGAGTATTCAAGATTGTTTTAGAATGAAAATGTGAAAATGATCAGTAATAAATGTCCACATACCACTGATAAAACATACGAGTCCCCACTCCCACTTCATGTCAGAAAAATTGCACAAATATGGTACTGTGTGTGTACCGTTAGTACGAGCAGGCTACGTTTTTCTTATTTTTTTAAAATTTTATTTATGTTTTAACATTTTTATATATATTTGTACATAATTTTAGCTCTGGGCTCCAAACATAATTTTTTTCAAGCCACTTCAGGCATCCAATAGGCAGGCAGTATGAGCACATCTGGTAATTACCAACATTGAATCAGTTTAACTTTTAGGTAGGAGATAAGCTTCATTGCCAGATCTGCTCATATGCCTGCCTATTATATGAAAAATTAGCCCTAGCATTAAGAAAAACTTATGTCAACTTGTGGAACAAAGTCAAACTCATCATCTGATAGAAGAATTAGAGAAGTATAGTAAAACAATTAGTGTTACTAAGAGAAAAAAGAGTGAGATTAAGTTAAATCATAAATATAATGTTATATATGCTATATATTCAGGCAATAATGATCAGAAAAAGGAAGGAAGGCATAACTACAGCACATATACTAAAACACAAAGATAAGCTCCTTGACTGGCAGGCAATTTCAAGTAGGGTGATGGACAAATTTCAAAACAAGGTTTATATAATGTTGTCCATTGCATGAATAAATAGGATGTCATATATTCAGGTAATAGTGTCTAGCGGAAAGAAAACACGCTATAGCATACAACACTAAATACAAAACTAAACTTCTTGTTTGGCAGGCAATTTCAAGTAGGATGATATTGGAAAATTTTCAAAATAAGGAACTGGACAATAAAATTTATTTGTACCTATGGTCCCACTAAGGTTCTACTCATGAAGTAAGTAGAGGAATTTTTTTTTTTTTGAGTCATTAAAGAAGGCAGCTAACAAAGAAAAAGTTGTTCCTCATCAGAGATGTAAACACCAGAGTATCAAATGAAATTCAGACATAGACAAATGTTTTGAGCAAATTTGGAGAAAAGTGCAAAGCTAATAATAATGGTTAGTACATGCTGAATTACTTTTCAGGTGCTGGACTAATCATCATTGACACTATGATCTAATATAATGATGTGCTCAAATTCACATGGGGAGAATACCCAAGAAAAAAGATGAGTCTTACTGGATGTGTTACTGATAATAGCTCATATTTTCATTCAGGATACAAAAATATGCAGGGAATTTGAAAGAGGAATAGATCATCATTCAGTATGAGCAGTTTAAACATGAACTTAATATCGAAAAGAAAAATATCTTAAAAAGTTTTAAAAAAGAATCAGAATATATTTCAGCAATGAACTATAGACTCAAATATACAAATATTATTCAAGAGAAAAAAAAAAACAACAAAAAAAAACTAGAGTTGAGAAAGAACCAAATCTTGGAGTCTCAATGATATACTCAATCAAACACTGATTGATTCAGCTAGGAAAGCATGTGTTGAGGATATCAGCAAGGACAGAAAAATAATAACCTGACCTTCATGGTGGATTCAAAAAGTTAAAAAGAGTCAGTCATGGAAAAGAAGAAAGCATATCAAATGTTCCAAGTGAGTAATTCAACAGGGGCCCTAAAAGAATACAGAGAAAAATGTAAGAAAGCTGTCATGTGAAAGCAGTTTAAACGAAGTTTTAGGAAGACTTTGGTAAGAATATAACAGGTAAACATCACATTTGACTAAAGAGACTTGCTAGCTAACTTAATGAAGAAATATGATATTCTTTATCACAGACAGAAGACAAAAATAAACAATTCTCTGTATTGTGAACTTCAATATCTTTAAGTTCATCATTCAGGCCCTTAGAGAAACAGATTTAGCATTGCAGTATCACCCAGAGAAATCCCTTTGATTGATATTATGACAACAGTAGATTGAGGTATACAAGATTTACTTGATGAAGTGGCTAATGATGTTTGCCTTGATATAACATATATTCTAACAGCAGCTAACTCACCTGGAAGTAATCTTACTACTGAAGAATACGAAGTACTACGATCTCCAAAAAAATAAAAAAAAATAAAAGATAATCATTACCAAAGCTGATAAGGAAAATTCTACTGTAATGAGGGATACCCCCAAATATACTAGAAAGATGTTAACACTTTTAAGAGACTATACACTACACATCAAGTTATTGACAGAAACCCTTTGAACTTCCAAAAGAAGAATATTTAAAGGTTAGCAAAAAAAGGTAATGGCCTCCTAATATAAACAAAAACTTATACCCACATCATCCACATGCACTTATCATATCTATTATGGCTTCCTAAAAATATACAAAAATAGCATCCCTCTTTGACCAACAGTCAATGACAGAGATAGCCTTATCATAATTTAGCTAAATATTTAAAGAAAATAATCTGACTCCTTAGTTTTTAATATTACTTTTCTTTTTACAAACATCCCACTTAAGGAAACATTAACTTTAATTAAAAATGTTCCCTCCTGATATAACAACAATTTTTTTGTTTTGTGATGCAACTAGGTTATTTGGTTTGTCAAATAAAATTTACCTCCAAATTGAAGGAAGAGTGACAGACTCCTCTTTCGCCATTGCTTGCAAATGTTTTCATAGCAACTTTCAGAATGTGAAGAAAAATCCTTCCCATTAAAAACCTCTGGTTGTGCTATATTTGCTATCTGGTTGCAGCTGCAACTCTTTAGATACACTTTATTCACTTCACCCAAAATTTACTTTAGAAATTGTAACTGGTGTTTAAGTTTAAGACAATTTAGTTACCAGACTTCTAGATGGGTATCTCTTTTATACTATCTACAGAAAACCCACACCTACTAACTGATATCTGAATATTAATAGAAACTACCATCCAGTGCAAATTTATGGCATAATAAAAACATTAGTACACAGAGCTGGAGCTATTTGCTCAAATGACATTTTACTCTAAAATAATTAAAATACATTTCCAATAATTTCATAAATAATGATTACAATTCTAATAAAAATAGCCAGGTTGTTATACCCTACTGCCTATAGCTTGTCTAATATATATATATATAACCTATATATTAGACAAGCTAATAGAGCCATTAGATCACTCCACAGTTCCTACAGAGTATATGAAAAAGATTAAAAAAAGTACTCAGTAAATACTAATTACAAACTTCCTATACACTAATATTAAAATTAGTTTTGTTTATTTGTTCTCCAAAAAGATGAAGGTCACCCATTATCAGTACCTTGAGTATATGTATATGGAATATATATATCATCAGTGTAAACTCTCTTAATATGGACAAAGTGGTGCATGTGGATTAGCACATGTGCTAATCCACGTGTGTTTGATACCCTACTCACAGTTAGATGGAGAAAGATTTACTTTAAAAAAGATCATGATTCTGGGGAATCTGCTTATGTTTTGCAGAATACTCCTAACCTAAATAAATGCAATTGCAAAAAACTTCCGAACATTTGAGAGACTAATTCTGCATTTAAATCAACAAAAAACTGGCTGTCTTTAAATGTGCACGGAGGGCATAGTCAAAAATAATTGAATAACTGTTTGATGTTTCAAGTTTGTTTCCCATGTTCTCTTTTCCTTGACAATGTCTCAGTTACTGTAAGGCAAAATACTATAATAAAATTATTCACATTTTTTTACTTCTGTTATGAATAATCATTAAATTCTTTAAACCAAACTCATCAATCTGGAGATTACTGCAACTTTAGAAATGAAGGAAAAAGGAATGAGCGATGATAGTGGTAACATAAAACTGAATATCAAGATATTCTGGATGTCTAGAGTAAGGGTTTTGAAGATTATTCAGTGAGATAAGCCGTGACACAACTATAGTAGAAACTATTCAAGAGCCATGCAATCAGAAGACCACATCAATATTTGAGGTAGAATGCAAAAAGATAGAGACTATATTCAACCAGATATGTTCTAAATATATAATTCCAAACATTTTACAAAGGCTACACTTGCATACCTCAGAAGGCTGAGTCAGGCCAAATTCTAAATGACTGAAGTAGAGCTCTAATAGTATCTACCTATAAAAAAAGGGAAATGCTGCATGCGAAATTATAGAGGAATTTTCATGCTGAGTGTTTTAAGTAATATTTGCAAGTATATGTGAGAAGAGGCTAAGAAAAAGTATGGAAGACAAACTGGGGGAAGAACAAGGTGTTCTTCCCCCAGTGGGTTCAAGCCATATAGGGTTGTTCAGGAAAGTTTTTTTTACTTTACGAAAAATAGTTGAGAACTCACAGGAAAATAACAATGATCTGTATTTAATACATTTGTAGATATGGGGAAAACATTATATAGAACAATACATTGTCTATATTTAAGATATAAGTCAGGAGTCAGAATTGAAGTAGAAATGGCTTGATGTAAAGTTAGATTTAAGACAAGGATGGACACTATTTCCACTCTTAATCATCTACACGGATCATATTATGAAGGAAAGTGGCATTAAACTTAGCAATCTGCTTTATGCAGATGATGGTATATTCCTAAATTAATCCAGTGCAACCCTGCAAGTTTTTCCTAACTAATAACTGCTGTAACAAATCTGGCATGAAAATTAGCAATAAAAAGAAAAACTAAGAAAATGGGCAGGAAATTAGAAAACATACCTACATTCTCAATGGAGAACCTAAAGAACAGGTAAACCATTTCAGCTATTTAGTCACCATTTTCAGTGACAATGGTAAATTAAATATGGTAATAGAGAAGGGAGTAAGCAAAGATGATATGTTGGGAAGCTAGATGAAGAAATTTATATGGAATTAGGAGAAATTAGCCAAAGCAAACTAGCAGTATTTTTAATGATTTTAACTTATGGATCTGAGAGTTGGGTTAGAAATAAAACAATTGGTCAAAGACTAGAGACTGATATGACATTTTGAAGAAAATTAAGGAAGTGAACAGATGGCATCAAGTAACATCTTATTAAAAATAATGGGAAGGAACCTGACACTTATCATCCAAGAATGTGCAAGCATGGAGAATCTAAAGCAGTATGGTCACTTAAACAGAACAGGAGAAGAAAGATAATTAAAATAGGTGTTAGTTTGATACCAAACCAAAAAGTCTTAGATCAGTTTTGAAGGACTGATGGCAGTAAGAGGTGTCCTAGAAGACAGAAATATGACCTCACAAAGAAAACCGTTGATAAGAAGTTAATAATAATGTAAAGTTAAATATGTAGAACTAACACAGCATAACCCTTCTAGGTATTATCAGATGATGTTAGTGAGTTGGTGGTGATGATGAGAAATGTGATTTTAAAATGGTTTTGAGATAAATGATAGTTAAATCTTATTTTTAGTTAAAAGTTTTTTTTTTCCTTTAAGCAAATTATTCAATTTAATGTATTTAATAATTTCAACAGACAGGTACTGTTAACTATTTAGATAACACACTTTTTATTGAAAAATATTAATAGCTGATAATGATATATCAAGAAATAAGATTTGCATTTATACACAAAGTATTTATAATTAAATATATACATTTGTCATATCATATAGTTATAAATTGTCATTAGAAGTTGATATTAATTATATTTCTTAGAAGTATGTTTGTATATATTTCTTAAAATTATATCTGATACTGATATATTGTAGAGAATGGTGTAAAACGGGCAGATAATTTGTTTTAAACATGCGATCTGAAAAGAAATTTTTCTGTGTGTGCTCTGATATAATTATCTGATATGTTACACCACAATCCTATTCTAACACTATTCACCCCCCCTTCCCCCCACATGTTCATATAAACTATCTTGTTCTAATTGTCGATAATATTTGCTGAAACAACTGTATTAATATCCCTTCCAGTTTTATCTGTGAACGGTTCCAGCCAAATGTGAAAAAAAAAGTTATTTTTTTCACATGTGTGCCAAGCCTTAATGCAGGGTTATTTCATCAGATCATTCAATTATTTTCAGCACTAGTATTAAAAAAAAAAAAAAGGAAAAAAAAAGCAAGCAAGCAGGATTTTTTCCTCCCAGAAACTTGGATTTTTTCATCCCATAAACTCAAAAAAAAAAGACTGTATAACTCACACTATTTTCAGACATTAAAAAAAAAAAAAAAAAAAAATATATATATATATATAGTGTTAGGGACCACGAGATGATGGTACTTGTTCAGTTCTCTTCACTGTGTGCTGCTTAATTAGTGATAGCCTTGGGCCAGCTATCTTAGAGGAAAAAACTCTACTACCAACCTCTGGATGAGACACCAGCTAATTCATCTTTGGTTCAAAAGCACCCATAAATATCTCATGCGCTCTAGAAATGACACTGTAAACAGTTCCACTACAGATAAGCTTGTTAACAGTTTATTTAGCCAGAAACCTGAGATAAGATGAATTTTGTACTGCTAACCAGCTGTTTTTGGATTTTATGCAGAATACTGGAGTGGTATTAAATACCTAAAGTGAGAGTATAATATGACAGATAATTTCTCTGAACTGTGCTTAGGAAATCATCCTGTGGGAATTAGAAACTTGACCAACATTTTTATTATCAAAGACAGAATAGTAATGCTGAAATACACAAATGTGTGCGAATGTAAATAAAAACTATTTGTAAATGACTTAAGAGGCTCACAAATTATTTAGATGTATTGTATTTAGGCTTAGAAGCTGATTTCAATTCATATTAATAATTTAATTAAGACAGTGGCTGGGAAGACATTAACAATTTATTGACTTCACTATTTCATCTGTCACAGACACATCTTTAGGGATATAATACAAAACTGTGAGATGCATACAAGCAATTGACAAGCCCACATGGTTTTTTCCATCTTTGAGAATTTAAGATTTTAGGATCTTGAAAAGCTAAATTGTTTTTGAAAAAAAAAAAAATAATAATTTTATTTTCTGGATTACTATTTGTATGTTTGTTTGTATGGTTCTAAAAGCTGTTACTTGTATTATAAGTATACTGTATTGTATATTATGGCATTGCTACTAAGAACAATGGTGGATGATTTCAATACACCCTCTGTCCAAAAAGAAACTGAACTTTTGATAGAAAATAAAACACAGGCCAATTATAATTATTCAAATCATTTATTTCAATCAATATACTCTCCCTCAGCTTCGATACAGCGTTTGGCACGGTCAATTAATTCGTTAAATGAGTTTTTTATATCAGTTTTTGAGATACTGTTGAGGATCGTGGTTACTGCCGCTTGAACATTTTCAATGGTGTCATATCACTTTCTTTTCATTGGCAAATGAAGTTGGGAGAAGAGAAAGAAGTCACAGGGTGCTAAATCAGGTGAATATGGCAAGTGATCCAACACAAACTTGGTTTTTGCTCAAAAACATTCTAGCTGTCTCACTTCAAACGATGAGATGGTGCATTATCATACAAAAGTGATCAGCTGCCTGCATCACAATATTCATGCCGTATGTGATGAATTCTAGCTATCAATCGCTTCAAAACTTCGAGATAAAACTCACCATTGACCGTTTGGCGTTTTGCTTTTGGGCTCATACTCAAAACACCACATTTCATCACCAGTAATGATCATTTCAAGGAAGTTTGAGTCCTTATGAGTGGTTTTAATGAGGTCCTTGCAGTGTTTAATTCGAAACATTTTTTGGTCATTAGTCAGCTTGTGGGGAACAAATCGCGAATTCAATTTACAAAGGCCCAAACTCTCGGTCAAAATGTTGTGCACAGTTGATTTTGGAATCCCCAATTCATCTTCAGTCAATCTCACAGACGATTTTGGGTTTTCTTTGATGAACTCGGGCACTTTTTTGGATGTTAACTTCGCTCAGTCCAGTTTTTGGATGGCCCGGCTTTTCATCGTCCTCAAGCGTCTCACGACCACTTTGAAATCACTTAAACCACTCGTAAACTTGAGTATGGGATAAGCATTCATCACAGTATACTTTTTGAAGCATTTGATGCATTTCGGTAAAACTTTTACCAGTTTAACACAAAAGTCAATCGCTAGTTTCTTCTATTTTTGAAAAGTTCGTTTTCTTTTTGGACAGAGGATGTATACACGATTCTGTTTGCTACAGCATGTGGGGAAACATATTAACTACCAGGTCGAAAGATTTGTGGAAAGAGAGTGAAACTCGTGAGTGCATGTGTTGAAGATTTTTAAAAGTGAGTATCAGAAGTGCGCAGAAAGCAACAACAACAGACAAATATGAATGTCAGTGAGGGCACTGTTACAAGTGTTGCAGGTGAGTGAGGGTGCATGTAGTCTGAGTGATAGCAAAAATGAAATGAATGGGCATATGGTGATGAGAGAGAGGAGATGGTGTGCTAATATGAAGTCCTTTACAGAACAAAACATGAAATAGAATGGTTGGAGAAATACCTGGAATGGTATGGCAGAAAAACAAAAGAAAGGGGAATGCAATGAAATTGTTTCCTTCGTTTAAGATTAAGAATGTTAGTGATGTTGTAAGGAAATACAGAGAGGAAAAATGAAAGAGAAGATTGATTTAGGTGGTGGTAATGATCTGGCAGGTGACTATTATGGTATGTGCAAATATATGAAAGAGTTGCTGAAGTAAGAAATTAAAGACTGTGAGTCTGCTGTCATGGTATGACAGAGGCAAACTGAAAAGAAAAGTTATGATTCTGAGTCAGTGCAGAGGTTATATAAGAAGAATGATATGGAGTTGGTGGATGTGGGGATTGAAATTTGATGAACAAGAGGACTTTTATATAATGTTAGGAATCTGGGGAGCTACATTCAGCATCATGTGATCATTCCTCACTTCAATGCCTGCACCCTCCCATCCTAAAACTCACTAGTTTCTCTGACTTCACTTCCAAATCTATTCAAATGCAGACCATTAAGAACAGATGGTCTATATTTGAATAGATATAGGGGACTTCAATTACAGAAACAGAGAATTGGAAGGAGGAATGGTCAGAGGAATAGAAGGGAAGGAAATGGAATGTATATAATTGCTAAGAGATAATTAATTGAGACAACATGTAAAGGTGGGAACCAAGGTTCAAGATGCTGGATCTGGCCACAGCATACTTAGCAGTAACAACCAATGTAGCCACAGTGCCTCTGCTTGGTGAACGTATGTGGTCTCGACATTTCCAGATATGCAGAATTTTCTGTTAAGGGGTACATGTGGAACTACAAAGCAGGTGATTATGATTAGAGGAGATGAATTCATAAGACATTATAGAGAGCGATGTGAGTAGTGATAGGGACATGGTCAAGGGATGTTTGAAGAAAGTAGTATCAGACTGCATACCCAGCGTCAGGATGATAAATCAGGTAGGAGTTTGATGGATGAGTATCATTAAGCAGGAGGTGCAAAAAAAAGTTGCAGAGGAAATATAAAGAAAAGGTGCAATCAGCAAGTCGCTGGGCAAAGGATGACCTATATGATAAGGAAGGTCACTCTTCCTGTCTATGCTAATTACAAGAAGCTAGCTGATGTGGTCAAAGCACACCCATCCCAGAGAGTACTTCTGCTATGTGTAGTGCATAAAAGGAAAAATGACTATGGAAAGTATAGCTTTAATGATTGCTGATTGTAGGGAAGTAATAGAAGCAAACAAAGTAGTTTAGTAACTGAGTGATAATTTAATTGCAAGGAAAGGATGTACCCACACAGGGGGAAGATATTACATTACCCAATTTTTTTTAATATCTGATGTACACATGAAAGATGAAAAAACTTATAGTATATCAGCCATCTGTGGGCACTGATATACTAACATTATGGCACAGAGATATGACATTGACTGATGTGAGAACAGAGGTTGATGAACTGGCAGTACTTATGATGTTGTAGAACCTTAATACAAACATAGCCATGGGATTAGATAGTTTATCCATCCATGTATTATGAGAATGTGCAATGGAATTGGCACCTTATCTTACCAAGCTGTTTATTTTAAGCCTTAGTTCTGGGAAGGTGTCTGGAGAGTGCAAAGAGGAAAAAATAGTTCCACTGCATAAAGAGGCTCCAAGAGAAGTAGCAAATTATAGGCTAATTAGTGCCCCCAGGAGTAGCAGCCAAGGTATTGAAGAAGTTAGTGAAAAAAAGAATTCAGGTTTGGGTGGACAGGAATATGACTTTATAGGGAGCAGCATGGTTTTTTTGAAGGGTCTTGTGTGACAGTTGATGGAATCAATGAAATGGCTACTCAGTGATTGGATAAGAGATGGACAGGATATCCAAGAGTGGTGTGTGTGTGTGTGTGTGTGTGTTGAGGGGGGGTAAAGATAAGTCTGGCAGAAGGCAGGTGTGACCGAGGTGTTCCAAAGAATTAAGCACTGGGTCCTCTGCTGTTTAATTTGTACATAAATACAGGAAATGATTTAAGGAGAAACATTCAGTTGCTTGTCTGGTGGATGCAAAGCTAGGAAGAGTGATAGTCCATGAAGATGATGTAGAGATCCCACAAATCGACAAACAGACTGGCAGTATGGGCAGGAGGGGGGATAACAGCTACCAGTTTAATGTGGCAAAGTGTAAGATCATGAAGTTCAAGATGAAGCAATCCCAAGCTGTGTATTACTGATGGAATGAACTGTAGCAAAATGATGAGGCCAGGGAGATGGAATTTACATGGTATATTGTATCATCATCAAATTTCTATGTACCCTTGAGGAGGGGGTGTACAGGATATTATGATAGTACTACATGAAAACATTACACCATTACTAACTTCTGACCAACAGTTTTCCTCAAAATTAATCTGTTATCTGTGAAAACTCCAACATTATCAGATCTCATATTTTTGTCTTCTAAGGCACTTTTTACTATATCATCATCATCATCATTATTATTATGTGAAACCTCCAGGGAATCCAAAGACTCATCGAGGGAGAGTGTGCCAACAGCATCGAACGATTGAATCCCTTCCAACTACTAACCACGCTCAAACTTGCTTAACTTTTTTCATGCGCCATTAGTAGCACAGGCTCTACCAATCAACCAACCTATATCTTGTTCTTCCTCTAGGTTTTTTCCTGCCAACCTGGCAAAGAAAATTTGTTTTCTATCTTTCCTCTCTTATTCTGTTTAAGCCATGCCATCTGAGATTATCTGTGTTAACATATTCCTGAATGCTATAACAATGGCAAGATTTTTCCTAATATCCTAATTTTTAATATGATACTGCCATTGATGTCACCTGTTCACTCCACTAATCTTTCTCAGAACTCTCATCACATCACATAAGAAAGTGGCATTAGGCCTGACATTAGAAGTGAAGATGTCAAACACATAGCTCTTTGCCTTATGCAGATGATTTTGCACTCCTAAACACATCTAGTGAAAGTTTCCAGGATTCTCTAACTAAATTGAATAACAGCTGTAACAAATCTGGCATGAAAATCGGCAATAAAAAGACCAGAACTCTGAAAATAGACAGGAGCACAGAAAACTTTGGCTGCATTCTGAATGGAGATCCTATAGAACAAGAAAACTATTTCAGCTATTTAGACAGATTTTAGTGAAGATGGTAGGTTAAATCTGGAAATAGACAACAGAATAAGCCAAACTGATACAGTGGGTAGCCAGCTGAATAAATTTATAATCAATAAGAGATAAATTAGCCAAAACACCAAACTAGTAGTATACTAGACAGTGTTCAAACAAGTTTTAAGTTATGGATCTGAGAGTTAGATTAGAAATAAAGCACTTGATCAAAGACTAGAGACCATAGATATGAGGTTTCTGAGAAAAATTAATGGAGTAAACCAATGGCACAATCATATTAAAAATGAAGATATTAGAAAGGAACTTGATATAATTAACATTCAAGAATGTGTCAGCAGAGCTAACTTAAGATAGCATGGTTATTTAAATAGAATAGGTGAGGAAAGGTTAGCAAAATGGGTGTTTGATGCCAAGATGGCAGGAAAGAGACCCAGAGGAAGACCAAGATCTAGGTGGATTGATTCAGTCAGAAATGCCTTAGAAGCATGAAATGTTAGATATGACAATATTGGAGTGCTCACAAGTAATAGATTGATTTGGAGAAAAATTGTTAATAGGAGATTAATAATATTGTAAACTTAATCATGTAGTTCGGTCATAGTAACCTGAACATTCCCCCTTGAGAGTACATATCAGGAAATTGATGATGATAACTGAGGCCAAATCTAGACTACTGCATGCAGAACTGGTTGCCTGGATTCCATGGGGATGAGGATCCAGAGGCAAGCAACCAAGACTGTGGCAAATCAGTGGAATGCTTCACAGATTAAAGATCTGTGGACTTCAAAGACTAGTTGATATGCAAAACACAGGGGACATGATAGAAACATGTAAGCTATTAAAAAGGTTTTATAAGACTGACACTGAAGACTTTTACAACAGATGGCAGGAAGGGATGATAATAAAGGGTCACCCTGGAAATTGTATAAAATGTGGTTGGCAAATGTATTAGGAGTAGATTTCTTTGTTGGTGAAGTATAGTCTTTGACTCCATGAAGATTTTCATAAAATAATAATAATAGAACACAAGATGAAGTGGAACTGATTAGACTGAAAGTTTAAAGTGCTAGAAAGAGACCTACTAGTCCTCTATGGGGACTAGTAGGTCTCGTTCATTTGTTAAATAGGAGGCCTAAAAATTAGTTTTTCATATTTTAGGACCAATATGCATTCCACTCTGGCTCCACAGCAAATCTCCTAGCCAACCATTTACATGCGAATTTCTTCAAACCTTTCTACAAGCTATGGAAAGGTTTGGAGAAATTCACATTGGTAGCTCTTCACATTTTCACCACATCTGATTAAGTTTGGCATAGAGACTCCTTACCAAGCTATCATCATCCTATGGTATTATCAATGCACATTATAATAAATGGTTTTTGCTCTTTGGACTTCTCTATTAATGCCAGGGTATACCATGGCTCTGTGTTTTCATTGATACTCTTCCTTCTATACATCAACAATTTTCTCTTATTAATCTCAAATCCTGTCCATAGTTTTCCCAAAGACAGTCCTCTTTTTCATTCAACAATCTCTATAGTCTACTCAGTCTCCAAAAAATCTTGGTGTCCTTTTCTATTCAAAACCCTTCTTCTTGCCTGTGCAACTTCTAACACTATATAAATCACAAATCAGCCAAACCCTATAAATTCTGTTCTCAAATTCGAAGCAGTGCATCAAAACCCTTTTGAGAATGCATGATACTATTAGAAGAGGGCAATATACTTAACAAATGACCCCCTCTTTCAAAGACTCCTTCCAATCAATTTTTCATAGATACAGTGTTTCTGCATTATACCTTTTCTCTAGGTATTTTCATAGGCACTGCTGTGCCAAACTAGTCATCACATGTAAAAAAGCTGTGCTGCTAGGCAAAATCCATCCAAAGTTCAGCTTACTGAACCAATTTCTTATTCTTTTGTTTCATTCTTCCTCATTTTCTTTGGTAAAGTTTTCCCAATTTTGTTTTCCTTCAAGGACTGTGACCTCCACTTGTCCAGGACACTATTGTGTTACAGAATTTGTAACTCCTTGCGTGTGGGGTTTATATATATAATGAAAAACACAATCTCTCTTGAATACATTGAATTGGAAGACATTATATGCTCCTAAAGGGTACAGTTTCATTGTGGCAGATAGTTAAGGGAACTAGTTGGAAAGTTAGCTGCTTTCAGTATATCAAAAAGGACAGCCAAAACAATCTTATGCACATGTCTATTTACATATGTTGGTAACAAGCATATCAATGAAACAAAGAAAGACACAATTTCTTCTGTATGCTAATACTATTACTGATTCTCATTATAATAAACTCATAGGGACTATGGGAATAATTTGCTATTTGATTTTTTTTTTTTTTAAAGCACAGCTCTGTATATATGAAGTATTGGTCAGGAATTTTCAAGTTTGTCATAGCAAGAAAGTTTGTTATAATGATGTTTTCTATAACAAGAGGCAAATTTTGCTGCTAAAACAGACAAAATGATCTATAAACAAAAAAGACATCTTCTAATTTTATATAACCTCTTCTAACACAGTTTCATATGTGATCTGTTTAGATTCATGCATATATGGTATTCTGGTATACAGGGGCGGCTCACGCATAGGTACTGCGGAACTGCAGCACCCCCAATTTTTCTCGATATATAAATATATTTATTAATTTATTTATATTTGCTTGTAATATTTAATTTTATCATCAACAATCCTATACAATTCTCTTATTTTGTATAAAAAAAAAAAAAAATTCATCTTGTAGCACACTTAGGAGGGCAAAGGAAGCTAGTAGCACTGTGTTTACCATAGTGTCATATTGCTATGCGCAAACATATGCATGTCATAGTGAGATGTGAGCTATTAGCGTAATGCGGCACTGTCTGTCGCGCAGTTCCACTGTTGTTTATATGCAGTTTGCGCCAGTAGTAGAGTGTTCATAGTGCTTATCGTGTTTACTCCGTCTTTTTAAATATTTGGACATTACAATTAAAGGAATGGATTTTATTTTTAAGTAATTTTGAATTATACCAAAACTGTATACTTTTATCAATAATAAACAATATTTTATCATGTTTAATTTTTTAAAAATTTTTTATCATAATTTTGATATTTTATCCAAACATGTATACACTGTACTTACAGTGTGTATGTATATTTCGAAAGGTGCAACACCCCATGATTTCAAGCCACGAGCAGCCACTGCTGGTATATATCACATAAAAGTTTTACAACATTAATAATTACTCTGGAGAGAGAGTTTTAACATGTTTACTATTAGAAAATGCTGAACATTAAAACTCATTAGCATTATTTATATCTATATGTTAAAGATACACATTACTTTGTGAAAAAAAGTTAAGACAGTGCCACTGCATAAAGGTGGTGTTAGAATGGAGGTATCAAACTATGTTTGTATTTCTCCTGCAGTTGCTAAGATTTTGGAGAAATTGGTAAGAACTTGTATACAGAATTGGGCAGATGAGGACAACATTATTCATGTAGGCTAGCATAGATTTTTTTTTTGGATGCTCTTGTTTTAGTAATCTAGTTTCCTTTCAGGCATATACTGTCATTTTTTTTTGGATTTTGCAAAGGCATTTGACAATGTGCCACATGAAAAGTTGGTTTTTAAGTTACAACATATGGTTTGGTTATTAGGTTAGTGCAGTGTTTCTCAAAGTGTGGTACGAGTACTCCCGGGGGTACCTGGCAATTTTCGGCTATGCATGGAATCATTAAGGAAAAAAGAATTATTTTAAACATATAAATATCTCAATAAGTTATATATTATGTATGAATTCTCCTACAAACTGTGATAATTGCGTCATTAATAGTTTGCAAATTTGCTGTCAATCACTCGTGAATCTTCATATATGAACGTACATTGTGAGCCTGCAACAACGCGAAGAGCGTACGATAGCAACTGATTAAAAAAAAAAAAGTATTTATATGAATCAATTTTTGTTCTATTAAAAATAAAGCATATTTTTTGTTTACATGTACATCTAAATTCAAATAAAATAGACATTTATAATGAAATATAGTTTATTTTATTTATTTATTATTATTTTGATAAGGGAGTACTTGGTAATAATGAAAATTTAAGAAGGGGTACACGGATATCTGAAGTTTGAGAAACACTGGGTTAGTGGATTGGCAACTAGCTTTCCGATACACATCAGAGAGTTGTATAATATTGGGAGAAGAGTATCAGGAGTTCCAAGTGGAGTCCCACAGGGTTTAGTACTGGGACCATCACTATTCTATCCTTATGTCAATGATATTGTCACAGGACTACAAGGAGACATCCATTTGTCTGTAGATGTGAAGCCTGAGAGGGTTATTAGAAATAATGTTGATTGTTTTGATTCTTCAAGAGGATTTGAATAACCTGAAAAGGTAGGAAAATGCATGGGGAGAGGGTTATTAGAAATAATGTTGATGTTTTGATTCTTCAAGAGGATTTGAATAAGCTGAAAAGGTAGGAAAATGCATGGTGGGGATGTCAGTTTAATGCAACTAAATGTGAGGTTTTGAAATTCGGGATCCACAGATAGAATGCTTCATACTCACTTGATGGAGCTATACTGGAGGAAGCAAAGAATCTTGGGGTGATTTTTGACAGAAATTTGAAGTTCAGAGGACATATTGCAAAGGTTGTGAAACATCTCAGAGAACTGCTGCAATATTGAGGAGGGCACTGACTATGAGAGATAAAAGGGTGGTAATCCTATTGTATAAAGCTTTGATCAGACTACATTTGTATTTATGTGGTCAGATCTGGTCACTGGGATTTGAAGGGGATACTTTATATACATATATATATATATATATATATATATATATATACATATATATATATATACATATATATATATATATATATATATACCTGATCCACACACAAAAGACCACAAGATCTATAGCAAATTAGTGCAGTGTGCAGGCAAGAGGAATCTGTTCACATTTGGCTTGAATTGAACAGCTGAGGGTTGTAATCTCTGTGGAAAACAGAGTGGGAGAGAGTTTCCAAAGGACAGAAATAGATGGGATGAAGGAGGAGGTAGTGAAGTTGGCTCCATGAGAGTGGGGGAATAACAGTGGCCAATAGAGTACCTGTAGAAGAGGCACAAGATAGAAACTGAATGTCTGTGAGAAAGGGATTGAAGGGGGAGGTATGTGAGAGGAAGGATTATTAATTAATTAATAAAGCAGGATTGCCCTCTTCTGGATAGAATTGAGTAACCTTAGAGAGGATTTTGGTGAACCATCCCAAATATGGGAGCAATATTCCATGGCTGGGCAGATTTGGGCTTTGTATAGAGTTAGCAGCTGTGAAGTTGTGAAGTAATGTCTTGTGCGAAAAAGTACAAGAATATTTTTGGTGGCTACAGAAGCTATAGTTGAAATGTTGTTGTGCCAGGAAAGATCGAAGGTCTAGGTCAGTCCAAGTACAGAAATCTGATCATGTTTGGATATCTAAGTATTACTCAAGCTAAGGGGAAGGGATTTGAGCTCTTTCTTGTGAGAGATCAGACAGGACTGAGTTTTGGTGGCATTGAAGTTTACAAGGTTGTCCTTGCCCCACTGGATATAGCCAGGAGATCTGAGTTCAGGCCACTGGCAATGGTAAATCTTGAGGATTCTAATACTTAAGCACTACAAGCTTTGTCAAATGAAAAGGAGAAATGGAGGGTGATGTCATCGGCAAAGCTATGGATAGGATTCGAAGTCTGAGAGAATAGGTCATTTATATACAAGAGAAAAAGAGTGGGTGAAAGAACAGAATCCTGGAGGTACTCATGCACTGGTGGGGAAATATGAGGAAAGTAAACCTTCCACCATGGCACGTAGTGAGCGACCAGTGAGAAAGTTGGTGATCCAGTTGCTGAGTGAGGAAGGCAGACCATAGGATGATAATCTGTAACTAGGCCCCTGTGCCAAACCAGATCAAATGCCTTTGAAATGTCAAGGGCAACCACATGAGTTTCTCCAAATTTTTCCATGGCTTGAGTCCAGAGGTGGGTGGTGAAAGAAAGAAGATGAGCTGTAGATCACGAGTGGTGGAATCCACACTGCTGGTAACTTATTAGTTGGTATGACTAGGTGGTTCAAGAGTTGGTTGTTGATGACCTTCTCCGTAATTTTAGAGAGAGAACAGAAGTGAGAGCAATTGGATGGTAGTTCATTGTTTGATTTTTTTTTAGGATGAAGTAACCTTGGAATGGGTGCAGAAGCAGATAACAAAAATGATATCAGGACTGTACAAGGTTGATTATGAAGACAGAATGAGGACATGCAGAGTTTGGTGGATGGAAGAAAAACAGGGGATATGATTGATATTTAAGCTGTTGAAGGGTTATTATCATATTAACACAGGAGATTTTTCATATGGTAAAATAAGGAAAAGGAAGAAGAACAAGGAGCCATCCCTGGAAGTTACAAAAGTAGTGAATTGCAAGAAGTAAGTTTTTTGAGATGGTGGATGATTTTAAGGAGTGGTATGATAGACTTTGTACTGATTAGTGTTGACCACTCATGATGTTTCTAATAACTTCATGGAGGTCAAGAAAATAATCATAATAATTTAATTATTATTATATTTTTTACCTTGGGCAAGTAAAACAAATTCTGGTAAATGTTCCAGAGCAGCTAAAACTACATCAAGCTGATCACTTTCCAAACACTGTAAGTAAGCTGATATGAAGTATTTGGAATTTCTGCAAAATATAATGAAACATGGCATCACTATATAAGAATATATATATATATATATAAGCAGTTTGTCATTTTTGTTGATAATGAAACAAATTCTAATAGAGTGGCAGGGAAGACAGTAAAATGTTAATGAAAGCTGGTAACAGTTTTAAGAAATAGCAGAAATGAGTTCAGAGAAATAATCAAGCTCTGCAATTATACATCACAAATACACTATTGTTTCAGTTAACTCTCACTACAATAAAATACCTAAAAGTCACAGACAAAGTTCTGTGGCATTAATCCTCTGCTAAAAAGAAATTTGCTAAAGCAAACCACTATAACAAACCATTCTTTTGATCTCAACAGGTTTGCTGTAGTGAGAGTCAACTGTAATTATAACTAGTATTATTTTTCTTTCAATAACAAATAAAACAATCTTCCAATAATACCTTGGGTTATTTTTTAGATGTCTCAGAACCAAATTAAATGCAAGAGAACGACATGTGGTATTACTATCTTGAATTAGCCTCTTCAAATCATCCTGCAATTGAAATGAAAATGTATATACAAATATTAATTTGCTACGAAATAAACTTATTCAAATAAAGTTAAATAATTTTTTTTATTTTTTATTACATATCAGATTTTTAATTTCTTTTTAAATCTACAATTTATAAAAATAATCAGCAAAAATTTTTTTGCATTCAGATATTTTATTTTTTCTCTCTGAAATTAATTTATGTCGATTTTGAGAAATCATCTTTGGCCAAGGATAAAAAAGATATGAGAATATTTGTGATAAATATGGTTTTTATTTTAAACAGCTATTTAAGCTAAATACTGTTCTGATTTCCAAATGAACATTTTTTAGGAATTATATGCATACAAGAGCTTTGAGGCAGGAAGGGATATGTGTCTCTTTGTGAAGGAATGAGCTTGAATAAGTTTATTTTCAGTAATGCACAATTTAGTCTCAGAAATGTCAAGTGAGTTTCTAGTGTAAAATTTGCTGAAACCAACAAACTAGTGGGCCTGTTAGAATCTATGATATATTTTTAACAGAAAAGTATTAAATAATCATCGACTGTTTAATACCGTGGAAGAGAACTCATATATAAAACTGATAGACATAAACAACCTGGAATATTATCAGCATGTTCATTTTGAATATTTTGTCTGAGCACATGATCGTTGTTTTATTTTGGATGTCATATTTTCAGTAATGCATAATTTTTTAAATTTAAGGTAGTTTTATAGAGAAAAAGAGGTGGTAAAGCATGAATAATTTACCAAAAAATGTGTCATGCTTATTTTCAGATGTAACTAAATGCATCCATAGCATAACTGGAGGAAAGACAGTACATTGTGCTCTTCAAGTGGAAAATATCTCAATTCTATTCTCATCATAGAATCTAAGAGAGGAATCTTTATATGGACATTTTTCAATTGAAGATGAGTTAACTGATCTCAACCTAGTAGGTTTTTTCTCTCCAGAACGCAAGTTTTCATCCCATATACAGGCAAATCAATTAGAAAGCACATACACTATTTATAGACATACTACTGGAGGGAAATGTGAGTAGACAGAGGACTGAGTGGTGTAGATGATGAGTTGCATGGTGTGATGTGATGTGCACCTTTGCAATGGGTCCTAAGACTCCTTTAAGGTGTCACATAATAATAACAATAAATTGAGGATTAAGATAAATTGCAGATATGACAAAATTTTCTATGTGCAACTGAGGAAATGGACTGCAAGTAAGAAAGGTCTCTTCCTAACAATTTTGATATGATGTAAATCAAAAAAAAAAAAAAAAAAAAGATTTTTTTGATATAGTGAAACAAATTACATGAATGGTTATTTTGAGATTTGAAAGTTCTCTGTATGCTTCTGGGACAGCAATCTAGTTAACAAGGACATGCCATGTTTTCTGTGTAAATGGAACAGCAGTCTAATCAGCACCCAGTAAAAATAGTGACCAAGAAGAGAAATCTTCATTCAAGGCTTAAAAGATATTCTCCAGAAAAGAATCACAACTGAAAGAGAAATATGTATGGTTTCAAAAATATAAACAGTATAGTATAAAAAGTAAATGATATATAAAAGTACAGCTGAAAAAGATAAACTCTATGGTATAAAAGTATAGCTGAAAAACATTCTCAAGAAAATTGAAAAATTAGGTTTTGAATTTCAAGGTTAATTTCTTGCACCCTTGTTTAGATTATTTCCCTGAGAATGTTGGTGCAGAGTGTTAAGCATAGGTTAAATATTTTGCCAGAATATAAAAAAAAGATGGAAAAAAAGGTAACCAGAAATGGTATAATGACAGATTGCTACTGGTATTTAAAAAAGGAGGTTTACTAATGTATCACATAGAAAAAGACAACAAAGCAGTCATTAAAAAAAGAAAAAAAAAAGGATAAAATTTGCTTCAAAAACAATTAACTATTTCAAATAAACATTCGTTCATTCTATTTTCAATTCATTTTGTTCCTAATTTTCTAAAATAATTCTTATGTGGTCACTGTATTAAAATATATCTTTAATAAAACATATCTTCTTAAAAGTTATATCTTTAATAAAATGCAACTTTAATAATTTCATTTTCAAACATGGTTTGAGGGTCAATGATACAGGGTTGTTTCATTAAAAGTTTAAGCTTTGCTAAGTATTTGTTTTCAATATCTAGCTTATTTTCAATATCTAGCCTTCTAGAATTTCAACTTTTCTTTTCCATGGTTAAATTACTATTTCCACACTTCTGATCAAAACAATTGACTGATCACATTATAGTAAATAATAATCCTTTCTTTTAGGCTTGCACGGTGATCCAAATGCATTTTTGAAAATTATGGAGACAACTATCGTGTTTGAATAAAAACTTTAGTTTAATATAACTAAAATCTACATTCGACATTTCGACCTTTATGTCAAGGTCATCTTCTGGAGTATACAACTATACACAGGAAACAAGCTATACTACAATCAAACTGGTTTGTTAAAGACACTGACCAACCGCTACAACAATTGTTGGCCTGACCTCTGGTGAGAAAAAAAAAATGAAAAAAAAAAAAAAAATAAAAAAAAAAAAAAAAAAATAAATAAATAAAATAAAAAATTATACATCAACGCTAGAGTCTTATTATTAGTGTTGTCTACAATATACATATTAACATCATTCCAGCCAGTTGGTATGGAATGGTTTCTAATACTAGCTAAGGATTGGCTAGAGTCCTGACTTATGCTGGATCTTTCATATTGGTAGGCTGAATGTGTGCCGTGCCATCCAGATCCTTGGAATTTTCATGCCATCTTTGTTGTTGATATTTGGGTAGTTTATCAGGATTTCGCAGGATTCCTTAAATTTCCTTTCGTACCAGGTTTTTGTGCGGTGTAAGGCGCAGGTGCTTTTCTAGTTGATTTGGTGTAAGGTGTTGAGTGCGTGGTCTGAGAGGCCTGCTTCACCATAATGGTTATATTTAATGTGTCTAATGTGTTCTTTCTTGCATATAGGGATTGTCCGTCCTGTTTCACAATGTACGGTAAGTTACAGGTGCAGCGGATGCAATAGACTCCAGGATGTGCTAATGGGAGGAGAGGATCCTTAGAGGAGTTGAATATGGTTTTAAGTTTAGTGGGTGGTTTAAAGGTGGCATTGAGGTTATAATGTTGTAGGATTCTGTTGATTTTTTCTGATAACCCTTTAATGTATGGGATGGCTATGGTTTTACTGTAATCTAGTTGTAGTGTCACTAATGATTTTTAGTTCTTGTTTCAGGGCTTGTTGGTTAGAGCAGATAGTTGTGGCTCTGTTTTTAAAGGTGTTAATGACTCCATATTTTTGTGATGGGTGGTGGTATGAATTAGCATGTATGTATTGGCCAGTGTGTGTCTCTTTTCGGTAGACCGTGAAGGATAGACTGCCTGAAGGAAGTTGTGTGACTGGTGTGTCTAGGAACAGGAGCAAATTTTGGTTTTCGATTTCAATGGTAAATTGTATGCGTTCGTGTTGTTTGTTCAGGTGGCTGAGGAATGTGTTTAGCGTTTGTCGCCCGTGTGGCCAGATCACGAACACGTCGTCAACGTATCTAAGCCAGATCTTAGCGTGGCAGAATCAAGAGCCCTTTGCTGAAAGGTTTCCATGTAGACTGCCTGAAGGAAGACGTGTGACTAGTGTGTCTAGAAACGGGAGCGAATTTTGGTTTTCGATTTGGATGGTAAATTGTATGCGTTCGTGTTGTTTGTTCAGGTGGCTGAGGAATGTGTTTAGCGTTTGTCGCCCGTGCGGCCAGATCGCGAACACGTCGTCACTTCCTCCCTGATAAATACCAACAATGAACAACAAACAAGGGAGACAAGGAGCGACCAACCACCGACAAGCAAGAACCATGTGATTAACCTATCAAGCCACACCCTGAACAAAGGTGAACTTACGCTACTAAATAAAGGACTGAACTACACAATAGCACCGAAAAAGGTAAACAAATTGGATTTTATCTACCACATCGAAAGAGGCATCAGATCCCTACCTAACAATATAGCAGATAAAATACGACTAGAAACCAGTAATGTCCTGAATACTAAGAAAACCATACAGAACAACCTGACAAAAACAGAATTAGCAGCAATTAAATCATTAAAAGCCGAACAAAACATAATAATAACGAAAGCAGATAAACTCAATGCCACTGTTATCCTTGACAGGTCAACATACGTACTTCAAATGAATCAACTAGGAGCCGATAACAACACATATAAACTGGTAAATTATAACCCAACAAAAAGGATAAAGGATAAAACAGAAAAACTACTCAAGTCTGTCACTTCTTGGCCACCAGACACGGTTAAAAAACTCAAACCCCCACTATGCCCCCCCCCAGATTATATGGGGTTCCGAAAATACACAAACAAAATGTGCTCCTTCAACCAATCGTGGAAGGAATAGACAGTCCCAATTACCACCTAGCCAAGAAATTAGCGGCAACACTCAAGGAGTTGGTAGGTCATTCCCCCTCCTACATAAAAAACACACAACACTTTATAAACAAAATTAAAAACTTAACACTCGACAAAGACGACTTATTAGTCAGTTTCGACGTTTCTGCCCTTTTCACTAATGTCCCCATCAATGACACAATTCTCCTACTACAGAACAAATTTCAGTAGTAGGAGAATCTCTTTGCCCACGTACTAAAGTCCGGTTACTTCGTGTGGCAAAACAAATTCTACCTACTAAAAGAAGGTACAGCCATGGGCTCACCACTACCCCCCCCCCCCCCAATCGCTAACTTCTACATGGAAACCTTTGAGCAAAGGGCTCTTGATTCTGCCACGCTAAGATCTGGCTTAGATACGTTGACGACGTGTTCGTGATCTGGCCACACGGGCGACAAACGCTAAACACATTCCTCAGCCACCTGAACAAACAACACGAACGTATACAATTTACCATTGAAATCGAAAACCAAAATTTGCTCCAGTTCCTAGACACACCAGTCACACAACTTCCTTCAGGCAGTCTATCCTTCACGGTCTACCGAAAAGAAACACACACTGGCCAATACATACATGCTAATTCATACCACCACCCATCACAAAAATATGGAGTCATTAACACCTTTAAAAACAGAGCCACAACTATCTGCTCTAACCAACAAGCCCTGAAACAAGAACTAAAAATCATTAGTGACACTACAACTAGATTACAGTAAAACCATAGCCATCCCATACATTAAAGGGTTATCAGAAAAAATCAACAGAATCCTACAACATTATAACCTCAATGCCACCTTTAAACCACCCACTAAACTTAAAACCATATTCAACTCCTCTAAGGATCCTCTCCTCCCATTAGCACATCCTGGAGTCTATTGCACCCGCTGCACCTGTAACTTACCGTACATTGTGAAACAGGACGGACAATCCCTATATGCAAGAAAGAACACATTAGACACATTAAATATAACCATTATGGTGAAGCAGGCCTCTCAGACCACGCACTCAACACCTTACACCAAATCAACTGGAAAAGCACCTGCACCTTACACCGCACAAAAACCTGGTACGAAAGGAAATTTAAGGAATCCTGATAAACCACCCAAATATCAACAACAAAGATGGCATGAAAATTCCAAGGATCTGAATGGCACGGCACACATTCAGCCTACCAATATGAAAGATCCAGCATAAGTCAGGACACTAGCCAATCCTTAGCTAGTATTAGAAACCATTCCATACCAACTGGCTGGAATGATGTTAATATGTATATAGTAGACAACACTAATAATAGGACTCTAGCGTTGATATATAATTTTTTATTTTATTTATTTATTTTATTTTATTTTTTATTTACATTTTTTTTCTCTCACCAGAGGTCAGGCCAACAATTGTTGTAGCGGTTGGTCAGTGTCTTTAACAAACCAGTTTGATTGTAGTATAGCTTGTTTCCTGTGTATAGTTGTATGCTCCAGAAGATGACCTTGACATAAAGGTCGAAACGTCGAATGTAGATTTTAGTTATATTAAACTAAAGTTTTTATTCAAACACGGTAGTTGTCTCCATAATTTTTGAAAATGCATAGTAAATAATAAATTTTTGCTGGATTGAAAGTTTTTATCCTCCAAAATTTATTATTTACTATAATGTTTAAATTATTTACATTAAGTTTGCCAAGGCAGTTAAACAAAAAAATTTAACATACTGCAAGTAACTGAAGATAACAAACACCATCTTCATTCTTTACGCACTGAAGCTCCCAATTGTAAAACATTAAGGCAACTAAATCTGACTTTGTGGAAAGGACACAATGTAAAAAACTCTTGTGCAAATGATGTCTCTTGCAAGACCATTACTCTAAGGTACTTCTATCTATCTACATTTCTACTTCTTTCATGTTCAGATGGCACCATCATTACATCTAAAACAGCACTGACCTCCTGGCATTATTATTCTTCTCTAATTTCTACACAGTAGATCAACGGAGATATTTTCTACTAGACCAGAAATAGTGCATTCTATTCTTCTTCCTAGTCTTTCACTAGAGGATATCAGAATTTTCATTAAGTTGCAAGTCTTCCAACCCTGATGGTATCTATGCAATTGAATTCAAAAGATGTACTCTGCAACCAACATTTGTTCTGTATTGCTTCTACAGTTTTTCATATTTACAGCTGGCACATACTCCCCCCACCCCCCATCTGGAAGTAAGCTTATATTCACTTTATTTCAAAAAATGGAGATAAAAACCTGCTATCAAATTATTAACCAACTGTCCTCATATCCACATCAATCCTTTGTAAAATAATAAAGAAAATCATTAATAGTCGACTTCTTTACCATTGGATGCCTGTTAGTTAATCTATGACCATTCATATGGATTTCACTGCCTTTGATGATGCAGGAGATCCATAGTAGATCTTCTCCTCCATCACCTGCCGTTGGCTGCATGCAATGGTAGGGTATGGAAAACTTATGCATTCACTCTAGATATTTGCAGAGCATTTGATCAAGTCTGACAAAGAGGACAGCTTAACAAATTGTTTTAAGGGTCTACCTTCAATGGAATGGCCAGTTTCTGCTCCTCATATTTACTTACCAACATGCCACAGGGTTCTGTTCTTTTAGCTACTCTCTTTCTTCTACAAAATAATTATCTCATATCCTGTCCCTTGTTTTTGCTGATAACAATATTCTTTCTCATTATTTAATGAACAGTGTAGTGTTCAAATATACAAGCTTCAAGGTCTCCAGTTGATGCTTTAATCACTAATCTCTATGGGATGAGGACAATATTGTTAACTTCAATGCTACCAAAACACACTTTTGTCCTTCTTGCCCACAAAAAAAGATTTCAATTCATCTTCCCTTATTTTCAAAAATATCCAAACAAAGATCAGATATCCCCTCTTGGGCTGACTACCTGTAGCCTTTTTAGGACAAACTTATCAAGGCCTCCACAGCTTGAAAAACTTTACATTCTTTTCCACTTAAGTCATTACACTTTTAAATTTGTTCAGCTATTAATTCAGTACAAATCCTGTTCAACCATTCAACTTCAGAATACTGTATTCCCATCTGTGATGATGAACCAAAAAACTTCCTAAAAATCCTTGGTGGTGCCCAGAAGAAAACAATTGGTTAACTGAGTCCCCAACCACCCTCTCAGACTCCTTCCAACCAACTGGGTTGGTTAAAATAATGTCTATGGAAGTATCTTAGAAAAGACAAACTATTTAAAAAAAAAAAAACCTTTAATAATTTTACTACCTTCAATGTTAAGCCTATAAATAACATGGGTGGAATTTGATCAACATCCAATCACAGTCTAAACACACCATCAAACTTGCTTCTCTCCTCACCTTATTCTATTTATCCATCTAAGGTAGAGTGAACAGTCATTGCAACAGCCTTTGTTAAGTTTTTAACAACAAAGGCTGTTGTTAAAAACTTCAGTCCAGAAAAAATCCATGTATGCATTAGTGTCACATATTCAACAAACTCTTGTGCGCAAGACTAATTAAAAAAAAAAAAAAAAGCAAGTATATTAAAAGAAATTTGATATTTTAAGAAATAACTTCACTAATTTGGGAAAGCAAACTGCTTTCTATAAATAATTAAATTATTTAATTTACTTTCTAAAGATATTTCAGTCTGTACACAATATTCCAAAATATATTCTAACAAAATGTAAATAATACACTTAAATATTATTAAATAAAATGCTGATCATACTGTATGACTGGTTATTGTATGCATTTCCCTATCTTGTATCATGTTGAATCCTTTGACAATCTGATTGGTGATGACAACTTCATAAATGGATAAAATTTTACTTTTAGGTTGTTTCATGAATAATGGATCAATTTTGGGGGATTTTACAATTCAAATAAAGAATTAAATGATCTCTTTGAAAAAATGCTTCCAGTTGGTTCAATAGGCTAATCTTTCCTGTAAGAGTGTGATAGTTTCAGTACTTTTTTTTTAAGGACTGGAATTATAGCCAAAGTAACTCCTATTCCTATTAGTGGTCCTAACAGGCACTTAAACACCCATGACCTTTCCAAGTATTCTTGGACTTGGAACTCGAGGATAAGGTGGTTAGCCTTATGACTCATGGTGTCCTATGCCTGCATGTCTTACTCCATACCACAGGAGACACAGGTGGCCCATCCATTTTTTTTTTTAAAATTGAATATTCAAGTTACAATGACTTAACAATTAGTCAAGTAAAATTTGGTTCTAATGCTTAAAATTGCATCTCTTTTGCCTGTTCATTCCTTGATCACCACTTTAGCAAAAATTCAACAATTTCTTTCATATAAACCATTTGAAGAATTAACACTGTATGAGTTATCCCAGAGCTATCCTAATTTTGTCAATGTCTGATCTTCTCATATCAATGACCAATCATTGATGCATTCATTTCAGTAAAAATTCATGTTAGAAGATTATAGGAGCTAGGTGTTGTGGCTTTCTTAAGATAATTCTTTGGCCAATAATTTTCCTCTGACAGGCACTGGTACCAGAACCAAGATGTAAACTGTGAACTTGTGGCACCAACAGTTTCTCTTTCAAGCCCCCCCCCCACACACACCTCCTTTTTTTTTTTTTTTTAGCAATTTTTAGGATATATGCAATAGCCAACAAACTTTAACTAATTATTTGTTCATTTTTAACATTACATTGTATAAGACTTGATATCTGAGGAGCATGAATAATTTGAATTAGCAAAGCACTATAGTTATGTATATACTTGTGAACAAAAATAGCATATTATGTAGATATACACTCACAATAAAGTACTCCAAGATTGTGGGTTTCTTGTGGGCAATGTTCTCCAAATCTTGCAAAGCTGAGCAGATATCTTAAAGAAGATTAAATATTAGCTGGGAAGTTACATAATTAAGGAAACAACACATAATGCTTCATACATAGTAGACATTTAGACTAAATTAATTTATCAGAACTGCACCAATCAAGGCATCCAAAATCTCTATATTTTTATACTTACCTTTTTAATATAAAAGAAGGTCATATCCATTAATCAGGAAGATGGAATAGAACAGAAACAATACCTGATCTCTACTTCTTAATCAATTAACAATGGAGAATATCTACACAGACTATGGAAAGCACTAATCTCTTTTCCATATAGCCAACTTATGTTATTAAGAATAGGAATATGCCAAATATTTGGTTTTGCTTTGATATTCAGCCTGCTAAAGCAGAAAGGCTTCTGTTACATGCATCATAACAAATGTAATGGTTCAGGGTAAAGTATAGTGTTTTGGCCATGAAAAAACAGTATTTGGAACTTAACTTTTGCAATTTATGTGAAGATTCAAAATTTGCAAAATGTAAAATATGCAAACAAATATCTCAGGGTGGTAGAGAAGAAAAAATGCAAATATAGTGATGAAACAAAATAGCAAAACTGTGCTATTGTTTTTCTACACACACACTGCTATTAAATTTGATACTGATATTTATAGTGTATTAATAGTGGCTGTTACAAATGTGGGATATACATATTTCATGCATTCACGTAACGGTTTGGTTCACAGCAATGGCATCAACGTTCTTAAGGAGTATAATGATACTGAAGCTGTAAAACTGCTGTTTCATTCATATATTGCAGTTAGCTATAACAGACTATTAATACACAGATACCAATATCAAATTTAATAGCAGTGTGGGAAAAGTAGTAGCATATTTTGACCATGCATCTATTGGATGTTCAAAATTAAAAGATATTCAAACCAAATTAATATAAAATAGATAATTTTATATAAAATAAGACCTACTGGGTGGAACTCTACTTTTTATATGTTACAATGAATATATATATATATATATATAAGATCATTAATCAGCAGGTCGAGAGGTGGGGGTCAGACTAAGAGAGATATCTTGGTCCTCCAGGTTGGGGGTTTTGTGTAAGGCTGGTTACCAAGTAAAAAATTTCTATAACTCAGATGCTGGAACTGGAAAATTCACTGGACCGAAACAGTGGAAAATGACCAAGAAAGAACAAAGATAAATGATTAGGAATCTCAGACATTTAAAAAGTAGTCATGTGGAATGTGCGAAGCATAACAACAAAGGAATCAGAACTGGTAAAACAAGTAAAAACTAAAAATATTAATATAGCCCATGATAACAGAAACAAAAAAGAAATTAAAGGGAACAAAAGATATAGATGGTTTTACTATGCTATATAGTGGTGGGGTGGACCAATATACCAGAGATTCTAGTGGTGTGGCCATTTTAATTGATAATAAATGGAAAAATTAAAAAATAGAATATGAAAGTACAATTTTGTAAATGACTGAATTATAACAGTTAAATTAAAAACAAATAGAAGCTACTTAAATATCATAGGAGTATATGTCCCTGAATAAGATGGAAAAAGGATTCTGAACAATTTTATGAGGAACTACAAAAACAATTAAATAAATGTAATAAAAATGACTATATATTAATAGCAGATCTTAATGATAGAGTTGAAAAAAATTCAATCCCAAATGTCTTAGGAAAATATGGAGAAATTTGCATGAATAACAATGGTTAAGAATTATTAGACTTCTGTATTTTCAATAATTTTAAAATAGACAATATTTTTTTTTAAAAAAAGAATATAAATAAATATACTTGGAATAGCAGAGGAACAATATAATTGATTATATCATTACTAATTAGAAACTAGCTCCACATGTGAGAGATGTACATGCTTACAGAGGAAGTGAAATTTTTTCAGATCATTATTTAGTAGTCTCTAAAGAAATACTAGCAAAATGGAGAAAGGAAGTAAATAAGAAAAAACAAGAAATAGAAAAGTATACAAAGTATATCTATTACAAGAAGAAAGCATTAGAATGCTATATCAATCACAATTAACAGATTACCTGAAATAAGCTCAAATCAGAGAAGATATAGAAGAAGAATGAAAAACTTTAATAAAGATCATAAAGCAGCCTCTGAAGTACTTGGAAAGAAAAATAAAATATTAAAAATCTGGAACACAGATATAGAATATGCAATAAAAGAAAAACAAATGGCATACAAATCACTCCTTCAAAAACATACAAAGGAAACAACAAATATACAAAAACAAAAGAAATATAGCTAAACCATAGTACAGAAATCTCACCAAGATTCCTGGGACAGATTTATTAATAAAATTGAAGGAGATATACATGGAAGACAAGACATAGCCCACAAAATATTAAGGAAATTAAACAATGAAGAAAGAGATACATGGAAAATCAACATAATACAAGAGCAACAATAGATAGAACATCATAAGAATTTATGGTATGACCTAAATTTAATAAAAGAAAATAATAATAAAGAAATCAACACTGATATAAAACCAATACAATTGGAAGAACTAAAAGAAGCAATAAAAGTATCAAAAAAATAGAAAATCAACTGGATTAGATGGCATAAATACAGAGCTTTCGAATATGGCAGAGAATATTTACATTAAGATTCTTCAAATTAATAAATGATTGTTGGAGGAAATGTGAGGAAATTTGTGTTTAACTAATCCATAAGATTAGTTAAAAGCAAAGGTTATATCTATATTTAAGAAAGGAGATAGAGATGATTGTGAAAATTACAGAGGAATAAGTTTCTTAAATAAAGGTTATAAAATTTACAGTAAAATCCTGAATAAAAGACTTAGACATATTATAAACAATCTACTCTCAGAAAAACAAAATGGAAGATCATGTATAGACAATATTTATGTTCTAAAACAAATTATTGAAAAAATATGAGAATTTAATTTCAAGACTCATATGGCCTTTATAGATTACAAGAAAGCATTTTGATAAAATACACAAAGAGAGACTATGGAATATAATGAAAAAACAAGGATATCCATTACATTTGGTACAAGCTATACAAAGTTTATATAAAGATACAGTTATGTAATAAATTAACAGAAGAAATAAAAAAAATCAGGGTGTCAGACAGGGATGTAGCTTATCTCCACTTTTATTCAATATGTATATATATATATATATTGATCAGATTATTAAAATATGGAAAACAACAATAAAACAAGGTATCCAGTTAACTAGAAGAACTGTTATCAATACAATGCTGTATGCAGATGATCACATTATATTAACAAAAAATCAGTTTACAAATTAAACAAAACAAGCCAACAATACAACTTAAAAATTTCATGAAAGAATACAAAAGTCATGGCATTTAAAGGTTGAAATCATGTTATATCAAAAATAGTTATAGGAAATAAAATAATAGAACAGATGACACAGTTTAATTATTTAGGCTACATAATAACATATCTACAAGATAAAGATATAGATGAAAAGATAAAGAAATTTGAAAATCTGTGGAATAATTAAAAGGACACTGAATAAATTCAGATACAAACTTATTTATTAATTCTTTCTTTTAAGGTTACACGGTGATCAGTATTCATATTTGTTAAATTAGGGACACAAAACACACGTGTTGAAAAGATTATTTTACTGATTAATAATAAAATAATACCTTTACGTTTCGACCCCTGTCATTCACCATTGAAATTGAAAAAAAAAACAACTCTCTTCCGTTCCTAGACACACTTGTCACACACCTTCCTTCAGGCTGTCTCTCCTTCTCAGTTTACCGCAAACCTACACACACAGGCCAGTACATACACAAAACTTCTTATTACCACCCAACACAAAAACTAGGGGTCATAAGCGCCCTTAAACACAGAGCTCAAACCATTTGTTCAAATGAACAAGCTCTTAACCATGAATATGAGACCATCAAACATACCTTTATAAAAAATGGATACAATATAAAAACCATTCACAAGATCCTCCACAAAGATACCACTAAGAACAAAAAAGATTTCAAAAATGCTATTGCTATACCATATGTTAGAGGCATTTCAGAAAAAATAGACAGAACACTACACAAATACAACATCAAAACCACCTTTAAACCCCCGACAAAATTAAGACACCTACTCAGTTCTTCCAAGGATCCCCTGCCACACTTAGCCCACCCAGGGGTTTACAAAATAGATTGCACATGTAACATACCATACATAGGGGAAACAGGGTGAACCATCCCAATCAGAAAGGATGAACACAAACGTCACATAAAATACCTCCATTTTGGAAAAACCGGCCTTTCTGACCACGCACTCCAAACATACCACAGAATTGACTGGAAAGGTACCAAGTCCCTACACCACACCAAAACCTGGTTCGAGCGGAAATTCAAGGAAGCTTGTGAAATGCTCAAACATGATCCGAATCTGAATAAAAATGATGGTCTAACAATTCCAAGAATGTGGAGGACCCATCTACAACCTTTATGGCAACCATGAAGAAAAATCTCAATACAAGACCTAGTGAAGTGTTTTTTTTTTTTTCTTGAACATTCAATAGCAACCTGTACTGTACAAATCCAAAAGATAATCGTACTATAACTGTATAATTCCAGAAGAATCCTAGTACGTGAGGACTTTAGCAGAGTTTTTTTTTTTGTGTAGAGGCTTAAGTGCTGTGAGGACATTATGTTGGAGGTTTAATGGATTTTTTACAACACTCAAAAAGAATTAAATTACAATTTAATACTCTTATATTTCGTCCTAGTCACTAGGACATCTACGGGGATCACAAAGACAATTAATGTAACATGCACAACAGCTGGCCACCTCTCTGTCCCCCCACACCGGAAATTCAGCTTCCTATATAAAAAACTCGACCCACTTTAAAGCCCTCACAGAAAATTTAACCTTGAACAATACAGACATATTGGTAAGCTTTATATCTCCTCTTTGTTTACCAATATTCCCTTAACTGACACTTTATCTCTCTTAGAAAACGTTTTCCCCTCTGACATCTTAGATTTCTTTTCCTTTGCCATCAACTCTGGGTATTTCTCTTGGAATAACAAAATCTACAAGCAGATAGAAGGAACCACCATGGGTTCCCCCCTCTCACCCCCCTTGCCAATTTCTATATGGAAGATTTCGAAAAACGAGCCATAGACTCAGC
Source organism: Typopeltis vanoorti (assembly GCF_054136105.1). Taxonomy (NCBI): domain Eukaryota; kingdom Metazoa; phylum Arthropoda; class Arachnida; order Uropygi; family Thelyphonidae; genus Typopeltis; species Typopeltis vanoorti. The sequence continues at coordinate 62,936,455 of NC_143568.1, forward strand.
CCCACTCAAACCTTCTATCTGGCTAAGATATGTAGATGATGTGTTCTCAATTTGGCCTCATGGCCCAGACATGTTAGACTCCTTCCTCTGTCATCTCAATAGCCTACATCCAAGAATCCAGTTTACTATGGAAAAGGAAAAGAACAATTGTTTACTCTTCCTAGACACCTTAGTCGCGCGCCTGCCCAATGATACACTTGCCTTCACTGTATACAGAAAACCCACACACACAGGTAGATACATTCACAAACTCTCCCACCACCACCACCACCCCTCACAACACTATGGCATCATTAAAACCCTTACCAAGAGAGCCCACAATCTTTGTTCCAGTGGAACCGCCCTCACTACTGAACTTAACCACATACACAGAACTTTCCTCTCCAATGGCTACAGCGAACACAGTATCAAAAAAATAATCAATTCCTCCCCCATTCCCCGCGTCAACAAGAATTTAAAAATGCCATCACCATACCCTACGCCCGAGGCACTTCGGAAAAAATAGCCAAGATACTAAAAAAGTATAACCTACACACAGCATATAAGCCCTACTGCAAACTTGCTACCCTTATCCGTTCTACGAAAGATCAGCTCCCTCCTCTCTCTCTGCCTGGAGTTTACAAAGTACCCTGTTCCTGTAAGCTTGCATACTTTGGACAGACAGGCAGATCAGCATCCATCTGTCTGGAGGAACACAAGTCATACATCGTTAAACACAACTATGGCCACTCAGGCTTGGCTGACCATGTTTTGGACACCACCCACAGAGTATCATGGAAGAAAACCACCATGCTCCACCACAGCAAATTCAAGAAAGAGAGACTTTTCTTAGAAGCAGCAGCAGCTCTCAGAAACCAACCAAATCTTAACAAATACGGTTGCATTAAGCTTCCGAAGATTTGGGAAACACTCATCACCAGAGGGCCCACCTTACATTCCAGGCCACCTACTACCGCCCTTAGAGGGCGCTCCACCTAGATAGGACTTTAGTGTCACCCACGTGGTTGGGCTTAGTATTGTAAGTTTTTGTGTGCATGTTACATTAATTGTCTTTGTAATCCCCGTAGATGTCCTAGTGACTAGAACGAAATATAGGAGTATTAAATTCTAATTTAATTCTTTTTGAGTGTTGTAAAAAATCCATTAAACCTCCAACATAATTTAGCAGAGTTTATTGTAGTTTTTATTTTTATTTTATTTATTTATTTATTTATTATTTTATTTATTTAATTTTTTTTCCCACTAGAGGGCAGGCTAAGAAAAAAGATTAGTTAACAACGTAGATGTAATTTACTTGTATAGAGTGCATCAACATGTAGCTTGTTCTTATACTTCTGAATCTTCTGAAGATGATCTCAATACAGGGGTCGAAACGTAAAGTTATTTTATTATTAATCAGTAAAATAATCTTTTCAACACGTGTGTTTTGCGTCCCTAATTTAACAAATATGAATTATTTATTAATTGCTGACCATTTACGAAAAACAAAACTACATTAGAGCCTACCAGTTTCGCCAGCAAACTGTCTGGCTTTTTCAAGGCGTTTACGGAGACATAAAAACTAGTAAATGCAAATTGAAAGGAACATAAAAAAACATTGCAAACCAACTGGTAGCTAAGGTTACATGTTTGTTGTAAAGGTGTGATGTGATTACTGGCTAGCTGTAGTTCAGATTGATTTAGAGAGAGGATCAAGTTTTTCCGCGAACTGTTTAGGATTGCACCCTGATTTCTGTTGAGGTTTCCACCGGTTATTAACACTATTGTGGCTTCCTTGAATAAACGATGTCTGTAGTCGTCATCCAGATATGGCATGGAGCTGTTCTTCCACTCTATCGTGTGTTTAGATGTACAGAAATGATGTGCTAAGCCAGAAGAGATATTTCTGTTGTGGTTTACATCACCAACATGTTCTTTTTGTCTGATTTCTAAACTCCGTGAAGTTGTCCAATGTAGGCAAGACCACAGGAGCAAGGAATGTAATATACTCCAGGATATTTGTAGAAAGGCACCTTATCTTTTGGGGATCCTAAAACTTGTTTGATGCTGGTGGTTGGTTTGAAGACCACTCTGATGTAGGCTCTTAGTATTCTGGCTATTTGATAGTTTTAGGATCCCCAAAAGATAAGGTGCTTTCTACAAATATCCTGGAGTATATTAAATTCCTTGCTCCTGTGGTCTTGCCTACATCGGACAAACTAGTTGGTTTACAAAGTTTTTTTATGTTCCTTTCAATTTGCATTTACTAGTTTTTATGTCTCCATAAACACCTTGAAAAAGCTAGACAGTTTGCTGGCGAAACTGGTAGGCTCTAATGTAGTTTTGTTTTTCATAAATGGTCAGTAATTAATAAATAAGTTTGTATTTGAATTATATAAACAACCAAATTATGTTTAGTTTAGACACTGAATAAAATAAACAAGACGAAAAATTCAGCTAAAATTTTATAAAGTAATGGTCACTTCCACTCTGTTATATGGTTCAGAAACATGGATGGTTAAAAAGAATGATGAAAGTAAAACAGAAGCTGTGGAGATGAGATTTTGGAAGTTTATTTTCCACTTGGTTAGACTATAATAAATTTAATTTAATCCTTTATCCAAGTGAAAGCAAACAAAATTGCACCTGAAGTATCTTCAGGACTGAGGCAACTCGTAGTAAAGGTGGACCAAGCTCTCATCACTCCTTGTCTCAGTATCTCCCATAATGCAAAGCACATCTCCTTGCAGACATGTATAATGCTATGCATTAAGGGAAGGGCCACTACCCAGACCGGTTTTGATCTTTATTGAGGTCTCATCAGTGGGAACCAGACCCAGAAGTGGTGATACTAAGGCAGAAGCAATGGAGAGGTCATATTTACTTCTATGAGTTGCCAAAAGGTGTACCACCTTATTATTAAATTACTCTGGATTTAGAGAAAGATGTTAGAAGTTTATTTTCCACTTGGTTAGACTATAATAAATTTAGTTTAATCCTTTATCCAAGGGTCTGGGTAGTGGCCCTTCCCTTAATGCATAGCATTATACATGTCTGCAAGATGTGCTTTGCATTATGGGAGATACTGAGACAGGGAGTGATGAGAGCTTGGTCCACCTTTACTATGAGTTGCCTCAGTCCTGAAGATACTTCAGGGGCAAACTTTGTTTGCTTACACTTGGATAAAGGATTAAACTAAGTTTATTATACGTGAAGATGAGATTTTTAAGAACAATTTTAAGGATGCACAAAATTGGACCATATAAGAAATGAAGACATCAGAAAAAGAACTAGATATTTATAACATAAATGAAAAGATCAAAGAGTATAGACAGGTGGATAGGTATAGACCAAAGGGGGGAGGGGGAAGACCAGTGAAGCCAGAAGGCAAATGCCTAATCCTTGAAGAGAAGAAGAAAGAGCATTAATAGCTATTCAATCAACAACAATTTAAATACATTAAGCTCAGATCAGCAGTCTTTAATGGATCCACTGCTAAATTTAATGAAGTTCAAATGTTTTAATTTTGGAAGTGCTCCCAGCTCTGAAAAATGTATTTATCTAAAGATGAAAATAATACTTTTTTCATGTTATAGAAACAAAAAAAATTGTCTGAAGAAATAATAGAAAATTTGATACTTAATTTGAAAATAAATATTATATTTTTACAATATTAGATGCAAGATTTAGTGGCCCTTCCCTTAATGCATAGTATTATACATGTCTGCAAGTTTGCATTATGGGAGATACTGAGACAAGGAGTGATGAGAACTTTTACAATATTAAAATTTACAATATTTAAGCTTGTATCTAATACTGGATCATTTTTCAAAGTCAGAAAAAACTGACGATAGAAATATAAGATCTGATAATGTTGGAGTCTTGACAAGCAACAGACTGATTTGGAGGAAAATTGTAGATAGAAAGTTAGTAATGATGTAAATTTTTCATGTAGTACTATCATATCCTGTAAACCCCTTGAGGGTACATGGCAGGAATTTGATGATGATGATGAGAAAAAACTGATTATGTTAAAAATGTTCTAATTAAGGAGAAATTTGAATCTGATTTGGAAATATCAAATGACGAAGTCCATAAATTTCCTTTATCAAAAACTGAGACTGTTGGAAAATCATAATGATGAAAAGAAAAAAACAAGAGCAAATTATGGGAGCAATTTGACAGTAGTATCTCTTGTCGCCATGCATCAACCATAATAAAAATTAATGATGACATGATTATATAATTTAATAAACCAATCTTAGAAGAAACTGATGATCCATTAATGTGGTGGCAAGAATGTAAAATCAAGTTGCCTATTTTGAGTTGATATAGCAAGATTTTTTTTTAGCACCAGCAAGCATGTAAAGCAAAATGTTTTTTCTTTTTTCTTTTAAGAAGGGAATAATTGTGAAGAAACGAAAAGTAGACTTCTTCCAAAAAAATGCTGAAAATTTGCTTTTTCTTCATAACACTTTATCACGACTTCATTTTGATTCATAATTACCATATTCTCTATATTTAACAATTCCAAAATCAAAGTTCCATTAATATTAATAAGTAACTACTTAAAAAGAGAGTCAAAAGGCTTCACTTCGGCAATGTAAAATCATTCAAATTAAGTGGATATTAAATCCAACATTTTTTCAAAGCTGAATAGAGAAACTACCAGGGTTTCATGCTGAATACATAGAAACTATATAAAAGTTTCGGTGGATACTAGCGTACACTAGTATCCGCCAAAACTTTTATATAGTACTCCAGTATCTGCTGAAACGTTTCTATAGTTTCTATATATTCGGCATGAAACTCTTGTAGTTTCTCTATTTGGCTATGAAAGAATGTTGGATTCAATATCACTTAATTTGAATGATTAATAAGTAATTTTTTTTGTAAAATTTAATTCAGTATGTTTCAGCTGAATATTTGGTGCTTAGGCCAAATTGGAAATTGAATATGTGGTATTCATTTATTTGGCCAAATCATACTTAGGCACATCCCTAATTATGAATTAGGGATACAAATAATTCATCTTGGGTATAGATTTTGGAAAACACCATAAAGCACTTAAAGGAGACATTCTAATCTATCATAAAAGAAAAATATTCAACACTTGTATAATTCTGGTCATGAGAAATGGAAGTGAAATATGAACTTTGACTGAAAAAAGACCAACAAGTTGAAGACTACCCAGAGGAAAATGGAAATATCACTGCTTTGTGCTACCATTCAAGATAGAAAGTGCAATACTTAGGTCAGACTAGGGTGAAAGACATTTTAACATCCATTAAAAGATTCAAATGGCAATGGGAAGGTCATACTGCAAAAAATGAACAAATTTGATATCTGAATGATATACCAGAGATAGAAGACAAAAGGGAAAGAAGGAGGATGAGATGTATGGAACTCAGTAGCATAGAAAAGCTCAAGATAGGTCAGAATGGAGGACTTTGATTTAATTTTAAGGTCTTCACTTAGCAGTGTACAGAAAATTGTTCATAAGGATGATTATAAAAATCCATGTCTAGCTCCAGCATTATATAAGTGCTGTACAGTCAGAGGCAGTAGAAAAACCTGAGAGATTAATAAACAGGAAGTAATTCTCATAGAAAGGGTTGGCTATTCATAACTATTATTTTTATTTCATGCAAGGAAACTACATATACTGAATATTAATTGCATTAACTTTAATTAACAGGAAGCCAGTAAAAACAAATAACATCCAGTTCTTGAAACAGATTTGTTCAAAGACTGTCATGTGGCTATTGTTTTTTTCCCTTAAAAATTGTGTGTTGTTGGGAAAATTTCCAAAGATCTGGTAAGGATCTATGCTTCATACTAGAACTGAAGAGAAAAAAAATTCTTGCAAGTATATAATCCCTCCTAATCAGAATAGGCTGATTTTGGACCATGAGGAATGCTATGTGAGCAAGTACTGAACCTTATATTCCATATTAAATCAAATGTTGAATGGGATTTCAAGTCAGCAAATGATTTTAGAGATTTAATTACTGTGTGACATGCATGGCTGTGCAGCTTAAGAGTCAATTTAACTAATTTTAAAATGTAATCTAATTTTATTTTATTTTATTTTATTCATGTATAGAAAGGAAATTACTGAAAATAAAATGGAATTTTACATAAACTTGATAATGAAATCATCATCATTGTGTATACAGCTATTAAAAGACTGTATATCTGTGGAAATGGGTTACACCACACTTCCTGTGAGCACTACAGTACTGCCACTGCAAAAAGCAAATGTTCTCTAGTTGAAGAAATTCCAGTTAGACATCTAAGTAGCAGACATTTTTCATCAATTGGTAAACATCAACAAGAATTGAAACCTGAAAGTGGCTTGATGCTATGTTTGTTCTGCATAGCAAGGGTTTTAGTTTCCGCCTCCCCTCTTCTCACATGCATAGGATCCTTCAAGTATATACCAGATATACTGTAGGGACCCAGTCCTTCCCCATTTGAAGCTACAGCAGTAAAATAGAATGATATAATCACGTAATCACAAGAAAGATATTTATTTAACCAAATATTTCGGTCTGGAAATAGCAGACCATCGTCGGTGGTATTACAAGAACAGTTTAAAAAATATACAAGCTAGAATACTAACAATAGATCGTTGAAATTAGAACATGCCGCGTGATGTTATATCACTAAGTATGAAACGAAATATTTTGAAGTAGAAACATGATTGAATTTGCTATTAAAAAAAAAAAAAAAAAAAAAAAAAAAAAAAAATTAATGGGTAATCTTGATTAGGCTTTCCCAGAGGGAGTCCTAGTATGGTGACATACAGTAGGGAAACTGTCAAGACTATGCAGGGATTAGGAGACTGGGATACTTCTGTGGGCAAGTTTGTAAGTCTCTCATTGCATGCCCCTAAATAAATATCTTTCTTGTGATTACGTGATTATATCATTCAGTCTTATGTCGCAAGTATCCTTAAAACAACAAAGCAGTAAAATAGTTTCACAGGTTGGTTGCTAGAGAGTACACGGGACTAAACCTGATGATAATAAATATGGAAGCTTTCTGATCAGTTAGTGTTAACTTGCTGCCACTTTGCATTTAGAGGGAGTCCTAGTATGGTGACATACAGTAGGGAAACTGTCAAGACTATGCAGGGATTAGGAGACTGGGATACTTCTGTGGGCAAGTTTGTAAGTCTCTCATTGCATGCCCCTATTTTATTTATTTATTTAACTCTTCCTCCTCACATATAATGGACAGCTTAATCAAACACAGTTTCACTGCATATCACTTACTCTTAATTCTCAAAATACATATCACAAAAATCTCCCACAAAACACAGATTAAAAATACAAAAACAAAAAATTTAAAAATAATGAAAATCCACCCAAATAATAATTCTTACTATAGTTTCTATATCAACTTTACCATAAGGAATTCTCATAACTTTCTTAATTTCACTGCTAGTTAAACTCACTCCTGTTTTATCACAAAAAAAAAGTCAAATTTTTCAATTACTACGAACCCTGAATCCTTCTCTCTCAAAATACATATTACAAACATTGTATCCTTAGCATACAAGAAATTAGGTTCTCTTTCACTCAAAGTATTACTTTTTTTACCTCTTCAAATCCATCCAATCATTGAATACTGTTCTCACATTTGAAGTGATGCTGCCTAAAAGACTTCACTTAATACAAAGAGCAATGATTAATAACCATTTTTCACTAATTCACTCTCACTCTACTTATTTCCATGAACAGTTGCTATTCATCAGAGGTATTAATAATTTCTATGCAATCCTCTGAACCTGTTAAGCGATAGCAGTTACAGTTCAACTTCAAGTGTACAAACCAAATATTTTTTCTTATATTCATCCCAGACGAGAGGTACAAGAAACTATAGCACTTCAGTGCCATGTGTGAGGTGCAGATAAGGTTTGAGAAAGAAGAAATCTATTGACATTTTTCTTAAAAAGAAAAGAGAAACGTCTTTCTTCATTCCTCCTCCTCCTCCTCCTACTACTACTACTACTGTGTTTTGGAATAGTCTCACCTCTCGTTAAGAGCAAAATCTACAGGCCTTCAAATCCAATGTTAACAAGTTTCTTCTTTCTCTTCAACTTTCACAGCATTAAAGTATGCTGGCAAAGGTTGGGCGATTGGTAGAGCCTCTGCTACTAATGGCATGCAAAAAATTAAGAAAGTTTGAGTGTGGATAGTAGGTGGAAGGGGACCAACTGTTCAATGCTGTTGGCACACTCTCTCTCAATGAGTCTAATAATAATAATATTGAATAACTTTCTGTGTAATGGATTTCCAAAAATTTAAACAAAGTCCCTGAACAACAGAATAAAACCTGACTAGTTTTATGTGTTATAATTAGAAAACTGTTTTCAGTTTTCTAATTATAAACCAGAGAACTTTTTCAGTTCTCTGGCTCATGCTAATATGTGTGATCTTTATGTTCTCCTATGCCAACTTACTTGTGTGCACAAATACCAGGTCACAGTAACATGAGGCATATATATGAACAATCACATATATCTGCCTTATGTTCCTGAATTTTTTTAAAAATTTACTTTCATATTGTATTTTGTTATATTGAAATGCAGAATTATTATTTTACTGACCTCCACGGAATCATAAAACTCATCACGTAGGTCAACATAAAGTCTATCATACCACTCCTTAAACTCATCAACTGTCTGCATGTTCACCACCCTCTCAGGCAATGCATTCCATGCTCCTACCACTCCCCATGCAAAAAACTTACTTCTTATCCTTTCACTCACGACTCCCATTTGTGACTTCCAGGGATGGCCCCTTGTTCTCCATATGAAAAATCTCCTCAGTATTAATAATTAGCAGCTTAAATGTCACGATCATTCACCCCCGTCTTCTATCCACCAAACTGCAGTCCACATGTCGTCAGTCTGTCTCCTCATAATCAACATTATACAGTCCTGATATCATTTTCATTATCTGTCTCTGTATGTGTTCTAAGGTTACTTCATCCCATTGAAATCCCAGTGAACCAGATCTGAGCACAGATGTGGTCTGATCAAAGCTTTATACAATGGGATCACTACACCTTTATCTCTCGCAGTCAATGTCCTACTCAACATTTCAGCAATTCTCTGAGTTGTCTTCACAACCTTTGCAATATGTCCTTGAAAATTCAAATCTCTATCCACAATCACTCCAAGATCCCTTGTTCCTCCACTTCTTCTAGTATAACTCCACCAAGGGAGTATGAAGCATTCCATCTGTGGACCCCAAGTTTTAAAACCTTGTTCAACTCTGATAAATTATGCACAAAGAAGAATTAACAGAAAAGATTGCCTAGAAAATAGCTAAATAGGAAAGTTTTCTATTAGAGTTATAGAAAATCCTAGGGAAAAAATGGAGGCAAGTACCTCAGAAGAAATTGAATTTGGGTAGGAGGGCTTGACTGTATATGATTAATTGGTTATGCCTAGTAGTGAGGATACCAACCACATGAAATGCAGAGAAAGTTACTAAGGTAATATTAGACTGGTTTGTAGGTAGTGCTCAGAAACAGCCATGTTAAAACAGATATTATGGATAGTAACCATAAGTCTGGAATGGTGCAATGAGTACCTTGAAAGTGAATGAGTTTAAGGATAGGTATGATAGGTATTTTGTGTATAAAGGTTGGTGTGGATCTCCCATGATGAGTCTTCTGACACCATGGAGATATATCTATATAATAATAATAATAATAATGAAATGTAAACTTTTGAAGGAAAAGTCACTAAACTAGTTTATTCAGGTGTTGAATTAGTTAATGGAATATCACTTCAATATGGGAATTGTTAGAAAATTACTCAGGGGTAAGAGAAACAGGGAAATAAAGAAACAGCTACAGAATTCACAAATTCAGTAGGAGGCAATTTGGTAGGAAATGTGTGTTCTGGTATGTGAAAACTCAGGGATAGACACAGTACTGGCAAAATACTGGATGGAAATAATCAGGATCCCATTCTTCATTGTTAGTTAGGCATAAATTCAATTTAAAAAAGTACTACAGTTAAAATCTGTAGCAATTCTATGGTAAGAGGGGTAAGGAATATTTTATGCAAGGTTAGTATGTCTGCCTTGGGGTTAGAGTAGCTGATCTAAATAAAGTTGTGTAGGGAAAATGACAAAAATTTTGATGTGTTTATGTCAGAATGAACTAATGATCCAAAACTAGGATTGCTTAAATGATTTTAAACAATCTTAGTTTTAGATCATTAGTTTAAAAATTGATTTTAAACAATCATGATTACAGGGAGATTTCTTGGCATTTTAATAAAAAATGGTAACTTTTATTAATATAATGACTAGATGAATATAAAATAACAAGGAATCTGTGATCAGAGCTAAGTGGATTTTATGTAGGTTAAATTATTATTATTACCACCCCAAGACCTCATGGAGTCAAAGACTCATCTGGGAGGTCCTTTTATCACACACACAGCTCATCATACCATGTTTTAAACACATTCAAACTCTTTGCAGACACCACATTCTCAGGCAAGGCAATTCCAATCATTCACAACTCTGCACGAAAAAAACCTGCCTCTCACTCCCCTACTCACACCCTCTTTATACAGTTTCCAGGGATGACCTCTGGTTCTCCCCTGATCTCCTACTTGTTGCATATAATTGTAAATTTATATTCATTTATGAGAGATAAATTTGTTAAAAATCAGAAATGGTTTGATGGTGGTGGTGGTAGTAGTATTCATCTATATGCTGGTGAACCCACTGAGTTGAGTAAGGCCATAACTTTAAAAAATATTTTTAAACTTTAAAAATATCAAATATATAAAAGAAGACAGGCATACTTAAGGAAAAGTAAAGTACTATGAGCAGAAGATTTTAATATGGAAGAATGAAAGATAAGGCAATGCAAGGTTCAAATATGAATAGAAGAATTTCGAAGATTTATGAAGAGAAGAAAAACACTGACCACGCATGCGGTCAGGAATACATATCCATACTTGAAGTAGAAAAAGCCATCCAAGGCTTGAAATGTGGAAAGGCAGCAGGAGTAGATGATATTCGACCAGAAATGCTGAAGTATGGTGGTATAAGAGTCTTACAGTAGCTGCACTGCATAGTTCAGAAAGCCTGGACAGAGGGACGAATTCCCGATGATTGGAGTAGAATTCTCATAGTACCAATATATAAAAAGGGAAATAAAACAATGTGAGAATTACAGAGGTATTTCCCTACTGAGTGTTCCTGGCAAGATCTATGCAAGTATACTTGAGAAACGGTTGAGAAGAATTGTGGAAGAAAAGCTTGGTGAAGAACAAGCTGGATTCAGGCCAAATAGAGGCTGTCAGGATCAGATCTTCACTTTACGACAAATAGTTGAGAAAGCATGGGAATATAACAAAGATCTGTATTTAAGTTTTGTCGATTTGGAAAAGGCATATGACAAGGTGCCAAGAGAGAAGCTATTCAATACGCTGCAGTTATATGGTGTCAATGGGGCATTATATCAAGCAATACTTAGTCTTTATTTGAGTTGTAAGTCAGCAGTTAGAATTGAAGGAAGTACAGAAAGATGGTTTAATGTTAAATCTGGTGTGAGACAAGGATGTACATTATCCCCTCTGTTATTCATTATCTATATGGATCACATTATGAAGGAAAGTGGTATTAAACATGATATCAAAATTGGAGATGTTAATGTCAGCTCTTTGCTTTATGTGGATGATGTTATACTTCTAAATAAATCTGCTACAAGTCTGCAAGATTCTCTGACTAAATTGAATAGCTGTAGTAATAGATATGGTATGAAGGTCAGCAATAAAAAGACAAAGACAATGAAAATAGGCAGAATCATTGAAAATGTCAACTGTGTTGTGAATGGAGAACCTGTGGAACAAGCAAAACATTTCAGCTACTTAGGCCCGATTTTTACTGAAGATGGTAAATTAAATATAGAAATAGACAACAGAATCAGCAAAGCTAGTATGGTGGGAAGTCAACTGAATAAATTCATATGGAATAAGAGAGAAATTAGTCGGAACACTAAATTAACTGTATACAAGACAGTGTTCAAACCAGTTTTAACTTATGGATCTGAGAGCTGGGTCAGAAGTAAAACACTTGACCAAAGACTAGAGACCACAGATATGAGAGTCCTGAGAAAGATTATAGGCATGAACAGATGGCATCAATGGTAATATCATATTAAAAACAAGGATATTAGGAAAGAACTTGACATTGTCAGCATCCAGGAATGCTTTAGCAGAGCTAATCTCAGGTGGTATGGTCACTTAAACAGAATGGGCGAAGAAAGATTAGCAAAACAAGTGGTCTCTGCCAAGTTGGCAGCAAAACGACCCAGAGGAAGACCAAGATATAGGTGGATTTATAAGGTACAAAGTGCCTTAGATGATAGAAATATAAGATCCGATAATGTTGGAGTCTTGACAAGTAACAGACTGATTTGGAGGAAAATTGTAGATAGGAAGTTAGTAATGATGTAAATTTTTTCATGTAGTACTATCATATCCTGTACACCCCTTGAGGGTACATGGCAGGAATTTGATGATGATGATGATGTGAAGAATTTCTCTATGCTGAGGATGTGAAGATTGGTAAAGTAGTCAACTATACAGATGACCTAAGTTCTTTACAGGATGATCTTAAAACATTGGAAGGAGGACAGGGAAATTGGTTTTAAAATTAAATGGGAACAATCATGAAGGTTGTTTTCTTGATCATAAATTAGTAAATAATAATATTTGGTTAACCGATCAAGCGTTGATCAATTTTATTAATTAACTGAACCAACTAGTTTCGCCACACTTATCAATTGGCTTCTTCAGGGCACTTACATATAGGTTTAAACACTCTCACAATTATGCGTAACTGCAAAACTGACAAGAATAAAAACTGACTAGAATAATTACAAATAAAATAGTATTGAACGTGAGTGAAACACGTATCGCGTGTACAAGATCAGCTAGCTGTTGCTGAGGAACTTTCTGTAGTTTGTATTAAAGTTCATTTCTTCCGTTTTTAAGGTTCTGATTAGGGTTTTCCATATCTCTGGGAGTATTAGGCCTTGATTTCTGTTAAGGTTCACAGTAGAACGGGCGACTGTGGCTGCTTCTTTGAACATTCTTGAATGGTAATCTTCCTCTAAGTAAGGGGAACAGCTTTTGTCCCACTCGATGACATGGTTAGTTGTGGAGAAATGAGACGATAGGCCAGAAATGTCCCGTCTGTTGTTTTTGACATAGCCAATGTGCTCCTTTTGCCTGATTTCGAGGCTTCTCGAAGTCTGTCCGATGTAATTAGAGCCACATGAGCATGGAATATTATAGACTCCAGCATATTTGTAGAAAGGATGGTTGTCTTTTGGAGATCTTAGTAGTTTACGAATAGAATCTATAGGTTTAAATGCTACTCTTATTTTGTGTTGTTTGAGGAGATTGGCGAGCTTGTTGGAGGTGCCACTTACATACGGAATTGCAATCGTTTTTATATATTGAATATCTTCTTGTTCTCTTTGTGGTGGTTCAGAGAAAAGGATTTTATTGACTAGTCTTCTTGGATAGCCGTTCAAGTACAGATTGTTGGAAATAAATTTTAACTCATCTTGAAGGGTCTTGTTGTCCGTTGTGATGCAATTGGCTCTTTTCTTTAACATGTGTATAATGCTGAGTTTATGTGATATGTGGTGAGAGGAGTTAAAATGTAGGTAGCGACCTGTATTGGTCGGTTTTCTGTACACCGATAGATTTATACTGCCATCAGTTTGTTTTTTGATTAAGATGTCTAAAAACGGAAGTTGTTTTTCTCTTTCAAGTTCCAGAGTGAATTTAATAGAATGATGGAAAGCGTTGATCTTTTTGAGAAAATCATATATGTCATCTTTGTTATTGTTCCATATGATGAAGATATCGTCTACGTATTTAAACCAAATTTTAGGTCTAGGTAAAATTTGTGATAAGATTTTGTTTTCTAAATCTTCCATAAAGAGGTCGACACATGAAGGTGAGAGTGGGCTTCCCATTGCCAAGCCTGTTAACTGCTGATAGATTTTATTTTTCCAAGAAAAATAATTGGAGTTTAGGCAGTGAGCAAACAATGCGGTTATATCTTGTGGGAACAAGGTACTTAAGATGTCAATGACCTCTACTACGGGAACGTTTGTGAAGAGAGAGGTGACGTCTAAGCTGGCTAGAATGTCAAAAACAACAGACAGGACATTTCTGGCCTATTGTCTCATTTCTCCACAACTAACCATGTCATCGAGTTGGACAAAAGCTGTTCCCCTTACTTAGAGGAAGATTACCATTCAAGAATGTTCAAAGAAGCAGCCACAGTCGCACGTTCTACTGTGAACCTTAACAGAAATCAAGGCCTAATACTCCCAGAGATATGGAAAACCCTAATCAGAACCTTAAAAAATGGAAGAAATGAAGTTTAATACAAACTACAGAAAGTTCCTCAGCAACAGCTAGCTGATCTTGTACACGCAATACGTGTTTCACTCACGTTCGATACTATTTTATTTGTAATTATTCTAGTCAGTTTTTATTCTTGTCAGTTTTGCAGTTACGCATAATTGTGAGAGTGTTTAAACCTATATGTAAGTGCCCTGAAGAAGCCAACAGATAAGTGTGGCGAAACTAGTTGGTTCAGTTAATTAATAAAATTGATCAACACTTGATCGGTTAACCAAATATTATTATTTACTAAATGGGAACAAATTCAAGTACAGGTACCCCTTGCTTAACGCGGCAATCCCTTGATATACACAGCAAGAGTTTTGATTAACGCGCCTTTAACCCTGTGGAGCTCGCAGCTGATCTGACAGATATATGTAAAATGTTTAATATAAATATTCTTACACAATTCAGTGTATAGCTTGGAGGTCATGAGTAGCTGTGCATTCATATGTTACAAGTGATATTCCGCACTGTTTTACTTGCTGTCAGTTTGGTTTAACATCTGTTATGTAAAGGTTTATGATATTTGACAGTAAATTGTATCTGAGAGATACCGCGATCTCCAATGTCAGTATAGCATGGTTTAGTTGGTTTTTTTTATTCTTTGTTCAATAATTTCTTGATTGTAACTGAAAATAAATAAATTACTGAAATAGAGAGCCAAAGGCTTATTTATCATACATGTCCTGTAGGAGATGTGCTTTACATTATGGAAAATACTAAGGAAAGTGATCTGGAGCTTACTACACCTTTACTACGAGTTGCCCATAAGGCTGCTTATGCTTGCATCCACCAAAACTTTTAGTTTCTATATATTCTGCACGAAACTCTTGTAGTTTCTATATTCGGCTATGAAATAATGTTGGATTCAACATCCACTTAATTTGTACCATCATGTATTATATTTGCAGTGTTTTTTCTTTATGTTTTATTGCTTGTTTGCCGAGGTCTGGAGAGTCATTTTGCTTGTTATCGTAGAATTTATGCCGATAAGAAAAAAATTAAACTGTTCAAACGACTCTTGATAACTTCCTTTGATAAAAAATATTGCAGTAAATAATGTAGGTACAAGTATTTATTAAACATTTACTTTGCATTCATTTTTTATCTTTCCTAAAATAGTACCATATAAAACAAATTATTAATACAGTAATCGATCATGGATGAATTATAATTTTTAGCATTGATTATTAGATTTGATTAACGCGATTTTAATATACGCGGTAACATCGAGGGATTAATTAACTGCGTTAATCGAGGGATACCTGTATATCCAATTTGGGAAGAAGATAATATTAGATGGATATAAATTGCATGAACAAGCTTTAGAAAAGTTGATAATACAAATAAGTTCAGGAATCATATTGCTATAACTAGAAAAGCACAGCAGATTGTGGATTAATTATGTTTCACCAGAAGGAGAAAAGATATAATGGCACTATTATACAAGTCTTTAGTCAGGCCCATATTGGATTATGGTTCACAGCTTTACTCAGCATACTTTTTAACTGCTGTCATGAAAATTGAGAGTATACAGAGAAGAAATGCTTAGCACATAGTGTTTGTCTCATGATAACTGTGGTATCAGTTGACTAGCTGCAATTTGATGAATTTATCTTTAAAAATTATTATTATTATTTTTTTTCCCAGGTATTCATTCTAAGAAACATTTGGAAAATTAAGCAAGGAAAATTTTACAGTCCAACGAATCAAAATTGTGCAATTTTATTTTGAAAATTATCATTCAATTATTCTAACGCAAATTTCACGAGGATCTGCAATTAATTGTTCATCATGTTCTTCAGACCTGACAGCTCCCGACTTCTTCCTCTGGGGTTACCTGAAGGAAAATATGTATGTGAACAACCCCCCTAGCAAATCCAATAGCTGAAGGAGATTCATACAAAAATTAGGGTGGTGTATCCAGAAACATTAACAGCTGTCATGAAACACACCACAGAAAGGGCCAGTCTTTGTGAAGCTGAAAATGGAAGCATTTATGTGATGTGGATTTTCATAAGTAATAAAAAAAAATCTCCAAGTTCTGTATTTCATTATAAAGAAAAATTTCTAAAAATATTTTAAAAATACTTTAAAAAAAAAAATTTTTGCATGTGAAGTTTCGCACACAAACTTTGTTTGCTTGCACTTGGATAAAGGATTAAGCATGAATATAATTTCTTGGCAAATTTAATTTAAATTTGGGCCTTGAGATTATAACTAAGTGAAAAAACTTTCTGAAAAATTAGTGAAGAAGATAGATAGAACAAATATATGAAGTTAATTTTTTACTGTTCAGAAAGAAAATATGTGGAATGGCCTTTGGGAATGGGGTATAGAATTAGTGAATTTATGTAAATTTAAGAGAGAATTAAACAGTTATAACTGGTGGATATGTTAATTACAAAAGATTAATTCGCATATAATCATCAAATTTGGCATTGTTGAACATGTCTTTATTGTGATACATCTATGTATAAATATGTATGAAAAAATTATTAAAAATAATAAAAATAAAAGAAAAAAAAGTTGAGAAAATGAATGAGAAAAGGAAAAGTTCAATATACACAATCCATCCTATCTGCCAATGGTGGTGAAATTTGTGGGGTCACTTAAGGGTAAAAGACAAACAAAGATTAATAACAGCTGAAATGAAGTTTATGAGAAAAACTGCAAAGTATACTCTATTTGATCACAAAAGAAATTATGAAAGAATTAAACCAGGAATCAGTAATAAAAAATTTTTAAAATATAAACATAAATGGATGGAGCATGTTGAAAGAATGAAAACAAAAAGATTACCAAAACAAGACTTAAATTGCAAACCATTAGGGAAAAGAAAACCAGAACGTCCTCTTAAGAGATTCAACGATGACTTTTAAGGTCGGAACAGGCCACTCTAGGCCTAAATCCTTGACAAGCACGATGATGATGACTTAAGGGTTAAAGCTAGATAAAAGGGAGGGGATACCTACATAATCTTTAAGGAATACTGAAAACTGACTAGGACTTCTGATCTATTGCTCATCCTTATCTTCATGTGGTGTGTCCCCATTTTAGTAGGTATCCACTCCACTTGAAGCTGCAAAAACAAGGATGGGCTGGCAATTTGGAATTAGACAAACAGATTTTATTCTGTTTGTCTAATTTGTTTGTGTACACCACAAACAAACATGATGGTACAATATGATGAAATTACATGATGAAAGTACATTTGACATGATGTAATTTCATCGTGTCAAATGTACATATATATTTTCATTTTCACAGCTGGCTTGATTGAAGAAGTTATACATTACAAAACACCATCAGTGGCACAAGGCAAATAGCCTATTTCTATGCTGCAAAGTGTTATTTTATATAATAATAATAATATTTACAGGCCTTGAGATTGGTTTCATAACCATTATTTTAGAATAAGGGGTTAGGTTCATGAGTAAATATATATTTTTGCATGCATGTGGGTGTGTGTATACTCTCCTCTCAGTTTGCCTGGTTGTGGATTGAAAAATCCTGCTACTTCCATACGAGACCAGCTAAATAACCCTTAAATGAAAAGCCTTAATAAAGGTTCTCTGAGTCATAGATGGGATTTGCATCTATGAAGGGCTGCATCAAAGCTGACTAAACACGGGCTCTTTTATATTATTATACTATTATAATTTGTTATAATACATGATTTCAGCAGATATAAACACAGATTATATCATTTTAGATATAATCTGTGTTTATATATAAAATTTTGTAGACACAAATTTATTTATTTTTTATAATGATCCATACATAAGAGGCCAAAGGACCTATAAGCACTGTATCTAGGATGCAGTCAAGAAGTAAGAAGTTCAGTGACATTTTTTTGAAGAGTTGCAGGTTGTAATTGTTTGGAAATACTTGCAGTAGAGTATGTGTGCCAGAGGATGGAATGAAAGCGGAAGAAAAGCAGGTTTGGTGTGTTTGTAGTTGCACAGTAAAGGGAGATGCTGGGCAGCTACTGCTCCTGTATTAACAGGTGCAACAGAAAGAGGAGGAATGATGGATGCCAGTTCAGTGGAGCAGCGACTCAAATACCTATAAATAGAGCTAAAACACTGCATGTGAGATAGAGACTGAAGGCAATCTATAAGGGGGGATCCATCTATTTCTATATATATAGACTACAAACAGTAAATATTAAATGGCTGCAGAGAAGTTTTGTTGGTAAGGTGTAATGGAAAAATAGTAGGTTAACAAAGTGACAAGCATGGTTAAGAAAGCAAAATCAGACTATAAAAGCAGTTGGCCTTACAGGCAAAAGAATTCCAAGAAATCCTTTTGGATACCTAAATGATAAGTAAAACTAATTAGTCTTAATAAATGGTATTAATCAAATTTAATACTAACCTTAATTATTAATGATTTTTTCATCATTCTATTAACTTTAATTAGTTCAATTTATTTATCTCGCACAAAGGTCATGTTTTTAAGGTGTGATAGGTTCACAATTAGATTCATGATTACATGGCACAAGGGTGGTCTGAAACGTTCTTGGCCTAACAATGAAAAAACAAATTTATAATTTCAAAATTATTTTTATTTTTCAACATAATCTCCCTTAAGACTAATACATTTATTCCAGCGATGCTCCAGTGCCCTTATCCTGTCCCTGTAGTGGTTTTCAATAAGATCTAAAATACCCCTCTACAGCTGCAATCACCTCTTGATTCGAAGAAAAACACCGACCAGCGAGGAAGAGTTTTAGTTTTGGGAAGAGATAGAAGTCAGAAGGACCCAAATCTGGGGAATAGGGTGGATGTTCCAACAATTCATAGTGCAGATCCCTTAATTTTCCCATTGCCAAAACACTTTTGTGGGAAGTGTTGATGGAACCGACTTCGTCTTCTTTGGCGCTGAACAACCGGCTTCTATCCACTGTTTGGATTCTGGTGTGTAACAGTGAATCCAAGGCTCATCCATAGTAATAAATCAACACACAAAATCAGTTTTATTCTTGTTAAAACACTCCAAGCACTGTTCAGAGATTTTCATGCAAGTGCATTTTTGATCTGCTATAAACAAGCACGACACCCATCTTGCGCGAAGTTTTTTCATTTGCAATTCTTCATGCAAAATATATCCTACATGTTATTTTGAAATGCCTATAGTCTCAGCAATTTCACGCACTTTGACTCGGTCATCCAATACCATATCATGCACTTGATCAATGACGCTTTTTGGATGTCCTTCACGTGGATCATCTTCAGGGCTGGTATGGCCATGCTTAAACTCGGCAGACCATTTCTTAATTGTCGAAAACGAAGGAGAAGAGTGTCCATAAACTTTTATGAACTTTGAATGAATTTCTTTTGGCATTAAACCTTGTTTTACAAAGAATTTTATAACCCCACGATACTCAATTTTATCCATTTCAAGGGATACAGACAACACTTTTGCTTCAGACAGCTGTATAAAACATACTTGATAGCATGACTTGCAATTTCACATGGATGCTTATGACAGATGTACTAATTTAGAAAAAAAAATCTTGCCGATAATGTTGCCACCTATGGTCGAGGCAGAGAACTTTTCAGACCGCCCTCGAATATTTAATATTCAAGAACATTTGAGCAGAGTTTATCTAAAGTGCTGTGGTAACTTAAAATGAGGAAAGGTTAACAAAACCAATGCTTAAAAATACTATAATTTGGTCTTTTCTTGCTGAGATAGCAGGAAAAGACCAAATATAGATGGACTGATGCAGTAAACAGTGCATTAAAACAATAGAATGCAAAATCTGAAAATACTGGAGAATGATTTGACAAATAACAATTAATTTGGAAGAAAACTGTTGCTAGGAAGCTAGAAATACTATAATATTAACATGATTAATTTCTATCATGTTCCTATAAAGTTTCTTCCAAATTAATTTGTTATTTGTCAGGTGTCCATATGTTACCCCCTGATACCTGACAGCCAGTCAGTCATCTATGCATGTCATAAGTCTGTTTTATATATTCATCCCCTTTGAGTCTGTATAACAACCTCTAGTACAGAATCCTGTCTTGGAAAATAAAAAAATATTGTGTTATATCCTCTCCATATCCAATTCTGCAGTCACTAGTAAAAAATGTGAGCAAACTGCTAAAGTACTTACTGCCTTAACCTTCTATAGAAGATGGCAAAGTGTTGTCATCTTCTATAAGAGGATTAAGGAGCTGCTTTCCCATCTCTGGAAATGGATTCTAATTAGCCTCCACAACAACTTAGTGACTACTCCAGAGATACTGACTGGTCTACAATTGTTGCTTCTATCTTAGCTTTATCATATAACATTTATTGTATAATAGAAATATCTTGCTCCTCTTCATAAGAAATTGCTCTTGTTGAAACTCAAGTTGAAGAGCCAAGTAAAAGACAATGCTAATTATTCTGTACATTTCTTCAGCATCCTTACTGATCCAGGACCACAGATCTCATCCAGTACCACTACATTCGAACCATGCTCTTGCAATAATTTTAATACCTCTAACTCATTCATCTCTATCCTTTATCCAGTTCCATCTTGGAAGTCAGATAGCTAATGGGTCTACGTAAGATTATATCTTACTAAAGTGACCACTTAATAAATCAGCTATTTCTGAAGCATCTGATACTTTCCAGCCTCTGTATTTATTTTAGTTTATTCTTCCATGGTTATTTTCCCTTTTTACATGCCACATAGCAATAAAATGCTCTTAGATTTCTCTTTGCCTGGAAGACCAACTGCCTTTCATAAACACCTGATTTTGTTTTTTTAATAATGATTATCACTTTGTTAACCTACTTTTTATATTGCTCCTGAGCATAGCCGTCTTTCTCCCAGTACTGAATTCAAATTTCTTTTATGTAACACTTCCTTCATCCACTGAACTCTCTCAAATGATTTATTCTACTGACTGGAAATGCAGTCAGCTATAGATTCCTAAAGCCTTTCTCTGATGATTTCCCATGAACTGTTCATTTCTCTAGACACTGGTTCAAGCTGATGATTTAGTCTATCATAATCACATTTTTAACTAAGTAATTTAAGGAAATTACAATGTCACTAGGATATACATTAAAATAAATTTTAATATACTTCAATATTTTGGCAATTCGAAATACTTCAATATTTCGGCAAAAAGCAGGAAGCTATTATTTCTCCTAAAGTCCTGATGTCAGGACTTTAGGAGAAATAATAGCTTCCTGCTTCTTCCTCATTTACTGTTTGTTGTGCCTGCGTGCACGTGTCTTGTTCTTAAGTTTCTTGAAAATGGCAATGTGACATTGCCAAAATATTGAAGTATATTAAAATTTATTTTAATGTATATCCTAGTGACATTGTAATTTCCTTAAATTACTTAGTTAAAAATGCATAACCAACGTCTAAGCCTTTCCACGAAAATCATAATCACATGCCTTACAGTACCACATGGATCTTTTTTTTTTATTCAAAGCTCTCACATAATTTGCCACCTTCTAATTTAAAACTGCACGAACACACTCTCCAGTTGTAGACAAAACAATTATCTCATTTATATACAGATTCATTACTATTAGCTATTACTAGATATGATATTCTTGCACCATTAGCACTTGCTCATGCTGCTTAAGACAGTTATTCCTCAACAACTCTACAAATTCTTTCTGCTGAAATCAATAATTTTCTTGTCTGGCGAAACTAGTCCTATTATTCTCATTCATCCTTTCCATATAACTATTTTCTCTCTCTCTCATCACAGCCTTAATATTCTGTCTTAGTGGATATGTCCAAGCTTACATGCAGCTATCTTATCATACGTAGCTACCCTGATTAGCAATATTTACTCTTTCACTGAACAACAGTTTCTCTAAATACCTACAACTACACCTATTTAAGTCCAATCCATCACACAGGTATAAATATTTTCTACCATTAAAAACAATTATACATAAACATATAGTATGCCTGAGTGCAAAACATGTTAGACACAATAATAAATTCTTTGAAACTGGCAACAAATATTTTGTACTGAAATTAAGAGTACATCAGTGTGGAACAAGCAAGAAATTCAAAGAGAAAGAATACAAGATAAATACAAATGGCTAACCAGTAACAGAAAGTGCTGTGAGCTATAAGGATCATATATAGCTAACTCACTAGATGATGCTATGCTAAAAGAGATTCACTACATGAACCTATTCCTGTGATCCATACCAGTCTGATATACTGAAAGTTGACTGTAAATAGAGGAATAATCATTTTTGATGTTTGTTCAAAATGAGACTCTTCCAAACTTTTGGAATTAAGAGACAATCACATTTAACACTACATCCATGAATTAAGCAAACATTAGTCCATCAGATTACTGTATTTACTCTAATAGCATGCTGTGTGAGACCAAACTCTTGAGGTTTATGGTACTCAGTGCAGAAGAGATGTTCGCTAATTCTTTCCCCTACTACCACATACCCCATAGACTGGCCAGTCAGTCTAAAATATATTAAATTACACTTACAAGGAATTTGATAAATATCAGCATAGTTAGCAAAAGACTGGAAAATTTATAGTTGTAAAAGATAGGAAAATTTGTTGACAGGAAAAATATGCAGTATCAGGTAAAATTTCAAAACCGAAAGGTATGAGATCAGAACTTTGTATTCTATTGTGGTATCCTTGGATGTAGAACTGTGAGGCTAAATCACTGAATATGAAGAAAGTAATTGGTTTCAGAAATTCCATTAATGATTTAATTGTGAACTGCTCTTGTTATAAAGATAAAGGACAGAAATAACTGTTGTACTCTATTAATTCAGGTTTTGCCAATGCCAATTACTGGGAGGCATGATGAGCAGAACTATGGTGCATATATCTGCCAGAGAAGTCAAGTTTTCAATAAGCACTGGTTGACAATGCACCAGAGATGTGTATGTGTGTGTGTGTGAGTAGGAGGTTCCACCACAGTGAATTGAATACAGGGTTGTGTAGGAAAGTGGCTTGTCCACTTTCAGAATGAGGCTAAATGGCTAATGCTATTTGCCTTTTATCTGAAGACCTCCCTCCACATGTACGAAGGGAGGTGGGGGGGGGGGCTGAAAAGTTCTGATAAACACCTAGAACAAAAATGATATTAAAAGAAGGGTTTAAAAAATACATGTCATGAATGACCAACATCAGTTACAAATGTTACTGGTTTTATATACTGTTATTTTTCATACCATCATAATTTCCTGCCATTCTTTGCATCAAAGGAGCTAACTGAGATGGAGTCCAAGTAGGAGCTAATGAAGATGTTACAATACTAGTTGAGCAAGTTTCCTTTTCTGTATCTCTCTCTTCAAGAGGGAGAACCATTCCTGGTGCACCCCAGTGAGGTAGTGAGGTTCCTGCTAGCAGTGATCTCAAACTGGATAAATCAGGAATAGCAGCTGATAACTCCCTAGAGTAATTAAAGAAAATTAACCTATCTATTTAGTTAATTACTATAATAATTTATAATAATATATTTACATGACCTATTTAGATGTCTAGTGTCTCAAAAATCTTAACTGATATCAACTATTACAGTTTATCTTTGAGAACGACAGAAATAATCCTGTTATAATGAAATGTTTCCTGTAGTGAAATCAGCTGTGTGCTTAAGCATTTTTATTTGAATAACAAATAAAAATGCATACCAGATATATAGAAATGTTTTGGGTGAACATGGAGAACAAGGCTACTTAAGGATCAAAGCTAGATAATGAGAAGATCTCTACATGGCCTTTTAAGGAATGCAAAGAAACAACCTGCTGAACTCTGGACCTCATGTCCAAAGTACAGCAAGTAGATATATCTACTCTATAGATATAAAATGATAAGCCTTTTTATGAAACGTTTTTTGTCAAGAAATGTTTTGAAACTCAGGGGCTACCCTGAGTGTTGAGTTTTCAAAATTTGAGTGATCAGAATTCAAGGAGAACCGGCCTACCGGTCCGGAACTCGGGGTGGGGGGGAAACCCCTTTCGAGTCATCAGAATTCAAGGAGAACTGGCCTACCACTCCGGAACTCGGGGGTTGGGTGCCGCAGGTGCTGGGGGTGGGCCACCCTTTTGAGCCTTCAAAATTCGAGTCATCAGAATTCAAGGAGAACCGGCCTACCAGTCCAGAACTCGATGGGTTGGGCGCCATAGGGCCGGAACTCTGTCCCCTTTCAAGTCTTCAAAATTCGAGTCATCAGACAAGAACTGGCCTACCAGTCCGGAACTCGTGGGGTTGGGTGGCGTAGGCAACACTCAAGGGCTACCCTTAGTATCAAGTCTTTAAAATTCAAGGAGAACCGGCCTACCAATCCGGAATACGGGGGGGGGGGCACTGTAGGCACGTGGCCCCCCCTAGTTATGGTATATATAGATAGATAGATATATCGGGATATTAAATAAATGAGAATGGGTGGGCAAATTAGGAGTTGGCTAACCAAATCATATTCTTCACTGGCTTAAACCAAAAGATAATAATGGTACAAGATGAAATGTTATACAGGGTGGAGCACAGCCAGATAAACATGAACCAACTATTATATGTTCAAATTCAACTTTAGCAGAGCATAAGATAGACACCATCAATGGAAAAGAAGCAAAACTAGCAGAATTAGAGAAGACAGATTCATGTTGATACAACTGATGTTACAGAAACAAAGAAGATAAAATTGTTTAGATTTTTCTAAATAACTACAAGATGCTTTATTCAGGTAATAATGATCAAGTCAGAGTATTCAACCTCACTAAATATGAAGATAATCTTGAATAATAGGCAGTTTCAAGCATAGTTATATGAGAAAAAAAACATCAAAATGGGAAACTGAAAACTGAACAATGAGACCTGCTTGTTCCAATGGTCAAACAGAAAGTTATAAGGAAGAAGTGGAAGAATTTTTTGAATCATATAGAAGACAGCTGACAAAGAAAAAGTTGATCCGTATTGGAGATCTAAATAGCAGAATAGGAAATGCATACCAGATATATAGAAATGTTTTGGGTGAACATGGAGAAAAGAGGAAAGCTGCTAATAATAATAACAACAACAACCTACAGGATTTCTGTTCAAGACTTGGACAATTACTAATATGTTCCAACACACAAAGATTGAAAGAAATTTCTACTAGAGAGATGATAAAAAAAAGTGATATTTTTGCACTTTTAAGACACAGGAGTATACAAGGGACTCAAAATTAAAGAAAAATACATATTGTGAAGCTTTCAGAAGTGAGCTAGGCACAAATATATAAATATTATTCAAGAAAAAATGAGTTTGAAAACAAGAATCAAACCTTTGTAGCAGACTAAATAAATCACTGACTGATTCAGCCTGAGAGGCATGGTGAAAGCGTCTGCAAGGATAAAAAATCAGGACTCCACAGTGGACTCAGAAAGTTAACAGAACTAGTAATGGAAAACAAGAAAAGCATACTGAAAGTTTCTAGCAAGTTAAGTCAGGCTGATAAAAATGTCAGAATATAGAGAAAAATGTAAAAAAGGAAAGCAGTGTGTAAAAGTGGCTAATCAAAAGTCACATGAAGAGTGATAAAAATATAGGAGATAAATATCAAGAAGGTGGCAAAAAGTTGTAGAGGCTAGTGAAAATGCTTAGAAATGGAGGAATGAGTACTATAAATGAATTAGAAACAATAAAGGTGACACAAAAACTGAAGAAAATGTTCAAGAGGAGTGCAATCAGTCGTCGATATTAATACCTGAGGTAGAAAAAGCCATCGAAAACCTGAAACATGGAAAGACAGCTGAAGCAGATCATATTTGATCAGAAATGCTCAAATATGTAATACAGAAGTTACAGTGGCTGTATTGCATAATTCAAAAAAGGCCTGGTAGAGGGATGAATTGTGGATGATTGAAACCACTGTGGAACTTCTCACAGTACTTATCTATAGAAAGGGAAAGAAATGTGTGAGATTTAAATAATTTCCTTCCATTTTTTCATCACAAAATTCACTTTAGAATTAGAAAGTAATAATAATAATAATATTATTATTATATCAAGTTGCTTAAAAAACTATGCAAATTATCTGTAGCCTCTTAACATCTCCAAAAAAAAGATGCTAAGAGAAGATAGATTTATCCTTCCTACCCAAACTTTCTTCATGCAGGAAGGATAAATGTAATCTTATTTCACATCTCTCTCTGCAACTAGGTTCACAAATAAAAAAAGCGACATAAAAAAATATGGAATGGAATACTGCCATACACATTCAGAAGAAAATCTATATTGATGCATCATGATAGCAGATTTCCTTCTGAGTGGGAAACAAAAACAAAAACAAATCCTCGGTTTCTGTTAAGAGATCTCTTAACAAAAACAAAGGACCTATGCTACATGATATCTGGAAGTCTATGATACAATTTCTAAACACCACAGACTTCAATTTTGACAATCATCTAAAAATATCATATGAGAACAGATTACACATTCAGTCACTACATGCATCCCATTGTTCTCTGTTCCCCATTAACGATTTAGTATCAGATTTATCTATATTCCATACTTTCTTAATTTATAGATATTTAATTTTTCAGACAATGAGGAAGTTAACAGAACAGCCATGTTTTTGTAAAAATTTAAACTAATAAATCCCAATTTTTTGATAAAATAGATTTATCAGTGTTTTAAATACCTACCTGAAAGAGGAGGCATGATCTCATCGAAGAAAATAAATGTTTGGAACTAGAGCAGGAGACTCTAAAAAAACTCATGAAACAGAATGGTAATCCATTAAGATATGATTAAATAAAAGGGAGGAGGAAGAAGAAGTGCTAGGGTCTTGTTTTGGGATTTGTTACTGATGTCAATTTGTATTCCTGAACTAGAAAGGATAAACAGAGTGCAAATGAAATGGATGAATCACAAAATTATATGGAGCTATTATATGAAAGAATTCATACGTCTGCAACTTGTTGAAGGGATAAATTAATGTATTAACAATATTTTGAGCACTAGTACATAAAAATGTCTGAAAATAAAAAAATGATTGTCATATTCTTCTTCAAAATTCAAGTTGCCCAGAACTGAGAGTGATGCATAATTTCTTAGTATGTATCTTAAAAATATTACTTAGTTACTAAATATACTTTGAATATTTAAAAAAATATCAAATGTGTTCTGTTTTATGTTTAAATGATTAATTTCTTAATTTTGGGTTCGAAAAAGTAGGGTTCATCTTATACACGGAAAAATACAGTAATTTCTGTTACCTTTATTTTATTTTGATTTTTCCTTTTAGTAGTCCATATTTCTAAATCATATAACAGAATGGGAGTGGCTAATTACTTTCTAAAAATTTAAGTTGGATTTTGCATCTTCTTTTGTTATTCAGTTTTTTTAATTGTTCTACAGATTTTCTGAAATTTATTTATTTTTTTCATCTTATATCTTTGTCTTTCAGATATGTTATTATACAACCAAAATGAAGGTCATTGTCCTCATATAATCTGATCATCTGCATCGTACATATAACAGTTCTGTTAACTAGATACATTGTCTTATTATTGTTTCCATATTTTTATAATTTAATCAATATTTATTAATTGATCAAAAGTTCCTGGTGAATAAGTCAGCTTGTGCTCTTAAAGAATACAGAGACAAATGTAAGAAAGCTAAACACTGTGTAAAGTCATGGAAAAACTTTGGTGAGAACATAAAAAAAATAAATATCAGGAAGGATGGCAAAATATTCTAGAAGCTGTTGAAAAAGATCAGAAATGGAGGGAAGAGTGCTGTAAAAGGAATTATAGATGATAAAGGTGACATAAAAACTGGAGACAAAAATATCCTAACATATGGAGTAATTACTTTGAAAAATTGCTAAATGAAACAAACAGTGACAGCACAGTGGTAAAAAAAAAAAAAAAGGTATGCAATCAGGAATACATATTCATACTTGAAGTAGAAAAAATCATCAAAAGCCTGAAATGTGGAAAGGCAGGAGGAGTAGATGACATCTGACCAGAAATGCTCAAGTATGGAGGTATTCAAGTCTTGCAGTGGCTACAGTGAATAGTTCAAAAGGCCTGACCAGAGGGATGAATTCCAGATGATTGGAGTAGAGCACTATAGAACCAATATATAAAAAGGGGAAATAAAACTGAATGTGAGAATTACAGAGGTATTTCCCTAATGAGTGTTCCTGGTAAGATTTATGCAAGCTGGATTCAGGCCAAATAGAGGCTGTCAGGATTAGATTTTCACTTTACGACAAATAGTTGAGAAATCATGGGAATATAACAAAGATCTGTATTTAAGTTTTGTAGATCTGGAAAAGGCATATTGACAAGGTGCCAAGAGAAAAGCTGTTCAAAACGCTACAGTCGTATGGTGTCAATGGGACATTATATCAAACGATACTTAGTCTTCATTTGAGTTGTAAGTCAGTAGTTAGAATTGAAGGAAGTACAGGAAGATGGTTTAATGTTAAATCTAGTGTGAGACAAGGGTGTACATTATCTCCTCTGTTATTCATTGTCTATATGTATCACATTATGAAGAAAAGTGGTATTAAACCTGATATCAAAATTGGAGACGTTAATCTCAGTTCCATTTTTCCATTTTCGTCTCTAAGAGACGAAAATGGAAAAATAGTTCTAGAAGAAGAGAATAAAGCACAGATTTGGGTAAAATATGTAACAGAACTTTTCAATGATACTAGACAGAAGCCTATAAATATAAAAGATAACATTCAAGGACCAGCAATCATGAAAAGTGAAATAGAGAATGCTATACGAACAAGTAAAACAGGAAAAGCCAGTGGACCAGATGGTGTGCAAACAGAATTTTTAAAATTAATAGAACCAGATAACATCAAACTTCTTGAAAAACTATTTAATAAAATATATGAAAGTGATGAATTTCCATCAGATTGGCTCAAATCTACATTTATCACTGTCCCAAAGAAACCCAAAGCGAATTCCTGTGGTGACTTCTGACTTATTAGTCTAATGAGCCAAACATTAAAAATATTTTTGAAAGTAATTCAGAATCGTATTTATAGAAAAAGTGAAGAAACTCTAAGTGAAACACAATTCGGCTTTCGGAATGGTTTTGGTACTAGAGAGGCCCTTTTCTGTACCCAAATATTGATACAAAAATGCATAGAAAAACAGAAATCTGTCTTTATGTGTTTCATAGATTTTGAAAAAGCATTCGACAAAGTCAGACACACTAACTTAATAGAAGTCCTTCAACAAATAAGGCTAGACGAACAAGACATAAGACTAATAACAAATCTGTATTGGAATCAGTCAGCTACCGTTCAATTAGAAAACATTACCACCAGTGATATTAACATCAAAAGAGGAGTGAGACAAGGATGTGTGCTCTCACCACTCCTGTTCAACATATATGCAGAGGTAATCTTTAAAAAAGCATTGGAAGAATGTTCAGAGGGAGTCACAATAAATGGAAAGATTGTTAACAACCTTCGATATGCAGATGACACCGTGCTAATTGCAGATAATATTATGGATCTCCAAAAACTCGTTGACAGAGTATACATAGAAAGCCAAAGAATGGGAATAAATATAAACATCAACAAGACAAAATACATGATCATCAGCAAACATCCAGCCTCATCAATGAAACTGACACTCAATGGGAAAAATATTGATCAAGTGTCAAGATATAAATATCTTGGTTGCTGGCTTAATGAACGGTGGGATCCAGAAATAGATATAAAGACAAGGATTGAAGTTGCAAGGCAGTCCTGCATGAAAATGAGAACACTATTCTGCAATAAAGACCTAAACATGGAAGTCAGATGCCGAATGCTGAAATGCTACGTGTGGTCTATTCTGCTCTATGGAGTTGAAACATGGACATTGAAGGCGACAACCATCAAGAAAATTGAAGCCTTTGAGATGTGGCTATACAGAAGAATGCTAAAGATATCATGGACAGAAAAAATTACCAATGAAGATGTCTTAAAATCCATTGGCAAAGCTAAACATCTTGTACAAATAATCAAGAAACGAAAAACATCATATCTTGGCCACATCATGAGAAACAGCAAATACCAACTTCTACAAACTATTTTGATAGGAAGAATTGGTGGCAAAGGAACTAGAGGAAGAAAAAGAATATCATGGTTTGACAACATCAAGACGTGGACAGGAAAGAGCAGTGCACAACTGCTCAGATTAGCACAAGAGCGCAGTTTGTTCGCCAAGATGGTCGCTGACATTCGATA
Organism: Typopeltis vanoorti; assembly: GCF_054136105.1. Taxonomy (NCBI): domain Eukaryota; kingdom Metazoa; phylum Arthropoda; class Arachnida; order Uropygi; family Thelyphonidae; genus Typopeltis; species Typopeltis vanoorti. Next base: position 62,967,112 of record NC_143568.1, read on the forward strand.
GAAGATAGCACAATAAGAAGAAGAATCTCAGTTCTTTGCTTTATGCAGATGATGTTATACTTCTAAATAAATCTACTACAAGTCTGCAAGATTCCCTGCCTAAAGTGAATAACTGTTGTAATAGATATGGTATTGAAGGGCAGCATTAAAAAGACAAAGACAATGAAAATAGGCAGAAACATTGAAAATATCAACTACATTGTGAATGGAGAACCTATAGAACAAGTAAAACATTTCAGTTTATATAATTATAATTGATATAAGTAACGTACGATCGTTACTTATATCAATTAATTCCTCGGCTTCTATAAGACTTAACTCACTCATTGCTGATGTTGACTCTACAAATGAATTTCGAATCCAATCGTATAAATTGACTGAAATGTCGAAAATAATGGTCAATTTTTTCTTCTAATGATGTCAAATGACTGTAAATAAGCTTTTGCAGATCAGTGTTCGTACATTTTCTGGAGGCAACTTTAAGGAACATTTCTACATTGTTGGTGCTTAATTTTATCTTCCACATTTTTATTTTATCTTTAAAAGCTTTAATTTTATCTGTAGATGTCAAAGTATTCTCATTTCTTCCTTGCATGTTGGAGTTCAGCTTGTTCAGATGATTGAATATGTCTGTTAAATAGGCTAGTTTGGAACACCAAAAATCATCTTGTAATAATTTATAGAATTCTGATTTGTCTTCATTTTGGAAAAACATTAATATTTCTTCTTTAAGTTCAAAAAAACGATCCAATACGTAACCTTTTGAAAGCCATCTCACTTCGGTATGAAGAAGAAGATTCTTGTAATGAGATTGCATCTCTTCATATAGTCCTGCAAATATTCTAGATTTTAATAGTCTGGCCTTGATATAATTAACCATCTGAATGATTTCTTCTAATACACTTTTTAATTCCAAGCCTATTGTCTTTGCCACCAATGATTCACGATGAATGAAGCAATGAGTCGTTATAATGTTCTCATTTTCTTTTCTAGCAAAGGAAACAAACCCTTTTGTAATTCCAACCATAGAAGGTGCACTATCTGTACATATACCCACAGGAGTTTTCCAAGATAGACCATTTGTATTAAAATGTGTGTTCATTATATCAAAAACATCTTTTCCCATCATAGTTTTTTCGAATTCCTTGCAGCATAAAAATTCTTCGATAATTTTATCATCTTCAATGAATCGAGTAAAAACAAGTAAGTGTGCTTTACCACCGATATCACTTGACTCATCTAACTGCAAACTGAAAAATTTTGATTCGATTATTTTGGTTATAACTGACTTTTCGATATCAACTGACAGATCATTAATATGTCTACTCATAGTATCATTTGATAATGGAATCTTCTTTATTTCTTCTGCCTCAGTACCAAAAATTGTTCTCACAACTGCTGAACAGGCCGGACAAATCAAGATTTCGCCGATAGTACGAGGCTTCATTTCCTTTGCAATTATTTCAGTGACTAAATAACACACTCCTTGAACTCGGTCGGAAATTGTAAACTTTCTTACAAAACTTTTACTTTGTTTTTCTTGTAATCTTATTAACTCTTTTATATTCAGGATTTTTATTCGACAAGTTGTCATGTTTTGTGGAGAAATGTCGCAATAATTTGCTAGTAACCATAGCCTCATTTGATAGAAACAAACCACACAAAATACACTTAGGTCTGGGAATTAATTTATCACCACACTACGTAAATCCCATTTTTAGATAGCTCTCTTGATATAAACGAGTTTTTACATTCTTTTTCATTGCTCCCTTTTTACATGAACTTATTCTTTCTGTTTCTGTTGTTTCATTAGTGCTTTTTTGTTGCTGAACGTTAAAAATAGTCAAATATTCATTAATGCAAGTATCAGATTTTGATAATTAATTAGTGCAAATTGGTTCGTTAGCTTTGCTACAAGTAGACATTTCTTGATCGTCAGAATCTTCACTTCTTTTTTTAAGGAAAAAATTATTCATGATTTTGAAGGGCATATGTAACTTTAATATTTTATTTTAAAATTTATTTCAAGTAAATAATTTTTTTTTCCGGATAGAAAAAGGAAAAACATTTGTTTACGATGTCTCTCGTTATAGTTGGAATACATAACAATAAGAAAAACCTCTACTCACTGAATTTAACGACTTTAATATCGTACTTCGTTTATTCTCACCGATGACAAAAGATTCATATGATTTTTGTTTAGGGGAAATGATCATGTATAATACTTGTCACACTGAACAGAGAAATACTAAAACAGACAGCAGGACAACTAACCATTCATTAGTTCATTTTCCCCAGTATTTATGTGCCGTCACATATCTAGTTACTACGACACGCGGTGATCTAATGAAATCCCAGGATATAATATAAGAGTGATACAAAAAATGATAATTTTTATATATGCTTCATCCATTAAAATCAAAATATATAATTCTTTTGTTTTTGATTTAGTTATTTGTGGCAATTGAATATTTTGCTTTTTTCAAATAAACGATTCAAAATTTCGTGGCACCCAGTTTGAGAACCACTGCATTAGACATTAAACATATTAAAAATTTTGTGGCAGCTAAAGCAAGACAAATAAATATGTAAAATAATCTACATTTATACTAATTGTTATATAGTTAAAAGCATATCTCCAAATTATCTTTGTTATGTAATATTTCTTTTTATATTAAAATAAAAGTAATTTTTATTTTAATATAAAATTTTTATATTTTAAATTAATATATATTCTATTGTATTTATATATTAAGGAATAAACATTTTTAAAAATGTTTATTATTAAAAATTCCTTATTAATGAATTTTAGTGATTACTCCTTATTAATGAATTTTAGTGATTACAATGTTCTACTATTGTTAAATAAAATTTATTTTTATGTATGCGTATAAACTTTTGTACTTTTAATAAAGTAAAGTTTTTCATGGAAACTTATTTTATGGGGGGTGCGGAAAAACGTTTCGCACAACGCCGCCTCCTACCCACGACGCGGCACTGCCACCACATCATGCAATATTCACCGGGGGGGGGGGGGGTTATAAAATTCTGTCTATTTTTACTATGAGAAGTTTTTTAAATGGTTTGTTCCATCCTCTTAGCTCAATGTGGTCTTATGGTCAATTGTAGGGATGGCTGGAGAGCAATTCCAGACAGAGAAGGCCAACCACCTGGGTATCAGTCATCTATGCACTTTAGTTTCAATTGGTCTTTTGGGTGTTCATCTGCATGAGAATGGTGAAAAAGGAAAACTGATAGCATTTGGCTATATATGATGATATAAAAGAACTGAGGCCTTTTCTCTATCTTTCATACTATCTATCTGTGTTTTTTTCTCTTAATGCTATCAGGCTCTCTTGCACTCCTATACTAACTATTCTAGGCCTATGATGAACATCCCTTTATTTTTTCACCTTAATAAAGGTCAAAACCAGTTTGGATAGTGGCATGTTCTATAATACACAGCATTGTATGAATTATAATAATATATATACAGTAAAACCCCGTTTTTACGTTCCCGCAATTTACGTTTTTCTGCCATTTACGTCATTTTCCATTGGTCCCGTCTTAATGCCTATTCTTATAATATATTGTTTTCCCCCCCATTAACAACTTGATGCAGACGTTATTACCCGTGATTTGCATTTTTTTCTTGGGTGGCAATACTGATTTTGGAATCGATTTCTGCGGAAATCTGCATTTCTGTTCCCAGATGGCATTGCTTTTGGCTGTAGTTTCGTTTCTGCCATCACAGTGACTTGCATGCTTGCAGCAGTAATGTAGCGATGAGTGATTTTTCAATCACAGTACGAATTGATATTGCAGAATTTCTGCTACGTAAATTAGGGTGTGAAAGTTGCTTTCAAGTTGCAGTGGTGGATTATCCATGTTAGTAACATGGAGAAAAGACAGACAATATATTTCAGTAGAAGAAAAGATGGCAATTCTGTGACGTGTAGATTGGCATGCCGGAAAACGTGTGTATTTAGCAAAAGATCTTGGACTCTCCATTCCACTTTGAACACGATAGTAAAAAACAGGTCAAGCATTAAACTCAGTGCAAAACAATCTGGAGCTATGTCAAAAAAACAAAAAGCAAAAACAATCAAGAATTAAAGATTTTTTTTAAATAGATAAATGTAAGTAATTGTAAATTCATTTATTTTCAGTTATTAAATTTTGTAATCTAGTATGTAGACTCACATACTAGCAGAAAGTCATCTTTTAGCCTTTTTTTTACATTTTCTGCTATTTACACTTTTTTCCATGTCTCCTGAAAAGTGTAAAAAAGGGGTTTTACTTGTATGTGTGTGTGTGTGTGTGTGTGTGTGTGTGTATACCAAAAAGGATGTGTGTTTTGATTATGGGATACTAAGGCAATTAATGTAAAGTCTTTAGCCTCTATATACAAGTAGCCTAGTTATGAAGATACTTCACACACAAACTTTGTTTGTTTACATTTGGATACAGGATTAAACGTGGATATGATTTCTTGGCAGGTTTAATCTTTAATGAAATGTCATATCAGAAAAGTAATTATTCACTACTGTAGAAAGACTAATATTTGCACAAGATTTCTGGTGCTTATATAACAAGCAATATGAGAAGTACATATTTCATATATATATCATACTCTTAATAATAACAACTCACTCAACTTACTGAAACACTTCACTGTGTTGCTGAATAAATGCTCTTGCATTCTGTGGCTTAGCAACCAAGTACTGATGCAACAATAATAAAAATTTGTTCAGCAAAGAAATCACATCTCTACTTTGTGCACCATATGTCTGTAAGAAAATAAAAATAAAACGAGCAAATATGTATATTATATGCAAATACAGAGTTTGTGAGAATAACAGAGCTGTCTATCCATAAGGAATTCTCCACATGTACCAGTAGATATCTGAATCATACTCTTGACAAAGGAAAACATGCAAATCAGCATTTTCAAGTTACTGTGCGCATTTACAAATAACGTCGACATGGTACTATTCCACATTTAAAAAGTTATTTTTTTCAGATCTACCAATATCATTGTGTAGCATATCCTCAGGATCTTAGTTGAAATGGAATTAAATGTCATCTGAACTTAAGAATGAAATGTGACTTAAGTGCAAAAAAGGTCACATTTAATTAATTAGTTAAAAAAACTGAACATTTCAGCACATTATCAGTATAAAAAACTAACAGAACTACAAGAAATTCAAATGCAACTGATTATAACTGCAGGCCTTAACAAACTATCTTTTTACATTTTGGCACATATACACTAAGTCAACACCATAACATTACAAACTAATGGGCTGAAAAATGTAAATTGAAAAAATATTTTATGCAATTCTAAATTATGTTTGCTTTTCAAAATTTTCAGAATAGAAAGAAATTATGATTATAATTAAGATAATGACATGATTTATCCTTTAAGGAAATGATCATATCTGCAGATGCTGCAATGCAATAAATCTGAAGTATCCCAAAGATTTCTACAGCTACTTTCAACCTTATGCTGGACCAAGCCAGACACTGCATTTTTTTAAGCTGAATAGCTATATAAATTTGCAGAGAGTCAGGGAAACTAGATGATCATGGTAGGAATAGTGAGAATAAGTGTGTATAAGTTAAACAATATTATGCAAATATGATAATGATATGTATATCTAATGAAGGGATGGAAACGAATGCTTTGGGTTTGGACATTTCCCTCCCCCAGAGTACATCTGGAGAGGGAAAAGAGAAAGTTGCCTAACTGAGCCAACCACACTGTAGATTTAAGTATAAGAAAAAGCCAGATAGTAATTTGTTATGTCAAATATGCCAAGAGCATCAGGAATAAAGGGATTGATTTTGTTTATTTAGTGAACACGATGGCCTAAAACTGTTGGCATTAGTGAAACTTTGATATCAGAGTTGAAGTAACTCGAATCGAGTGTAAAGGGTATAGTATTTTTAGGAATGAAGGTACTACTAATGATATCAAATAACTTGAGTTCAATTAGGGTAGAAACTCATAAAAGAAATAATGTCTCATGTAGCAATGAGTTGGAGGCTATTTGGTGTGGGTGTTGTTACAAACCTCAGAGTTTAGCCACTGGGATTGCTGAAATGCACTGCCAAATTACCATCATGGGTACTAAATGAATAATCATTATGGGTGACTTAAATTATCCAAACAAAAATTGGGTAGAAGAGAAATCTCATGATAAGAATGAAGGAGAATTTATTAAACTGTTGTGAGACAACTTCCTTAAGAATAATGTGAAAGAAGGAATTGAGGTCAAAGAGTGTTAGATTTGATCTATGCATCAGAAGGGGTCTCAGTTAAGAATGTGACTGCTTTACCACTAGCTGGTAACAGTAATCATGCTGTACTGTCCTGAGAAGTATCTAATTATATGGAAATTCAAATTAGGCCAGGTTACAGGCTACAAATTGAGCCTGTGGTACCACGGTATAAGCAATGCAGGGGAAGCTTTGAAAAGGTGCTTAAATGAGGCATTATCTAAATGTGTCCCTAGAGTTTGAAGAACAAATAGGATGGGAGTGAAATGGATGTGCAAGAGATCTATAAGAAGAAGATGATGTGGAAGGAATATCGTGAGAATAAGAGATATAACTTTTCATAAAGTGCAGGCCAGAAAAGTTAAAGAGTTGTATGGAAAGCTTAAATGGAGTACCAAAAGAAACTGGTTGCACAAGTTAGAGGCAATCCAAAAGAATTTTATCATTATACCACCAGTAAAAGAAAGAATGAATGAGGAGGAATAACTTTACTGAATGTAGATGGTGCCCTTGTGTCAGAAGCTGATGAGTCTATTCAAATAATAAGTGCTCACTTTGCTAAGATCAATCAACCAGGTAACCAGCAAGTGCTTTTAATACACTGGATGAAGAGATAGAGATGCATGAGAATGAGGTTAAAGAGCTGTTGTAAAACCTGGATAAGAATTGGGCAATAGTGACAGATGGGATATCAACACATATGCTAAAGGAATGTTCAGCCAAACTGGGTAGCCCTGGACATGTTTGTATAACTTGGGCCTCAGCTCAGGAAATGTGTGACACGAATGGAAAGAATGTATGATAGTTCTGTTGTACAAGGGATGGTGCAAAAACTAATGGTTTAACTACCAGCCAATCACTATCTGTGGACTGGTTGTGAAGATTTTAAAGAAGTTGGTAAGAACTCGCACAGAAATGGGTTGTCAGGCAAGATATACCTGCAAGGAATAGCATGGGTTCACAAAAGGGAGGTCATGTTTTAGCAATTTGCTCATATTCTATAAAGGGAATGGATACATTATGATACTGTTGGACTTGCTAAGGCATTTGACAGAATACCACACGAAAGGCTGCTGCATAAACTGGAGAAGAAAGGGGTAAGAGCTAGATGCTAGATTTTTCCCTAAAAGAGCAGTGTGCAAATGGAACAGTTTTACTATTGCAACTAGAGTGGATGACTTGAAGAGAAGGCATGAGAGCTGGTGTGACCTTTCTGCAGGTCTCAGATAAATGTTCAGTTTGATTAAATTGGAGAGGTTACAAGAGCATAGGACTTGATTAACACATTATAAGCAAAAGGCATCAAATTTATCCTTAAGTGAAGCAGTAAATGGTGGATTATGTCGATAAGTTTGAACATGGCAGTCAGATGGAATTTTCTGAGAATTCTGGCTATGCATTTGGAGGTATCTTTCATATAGCAAATAGGAATTCTACATATTTATCTTACTTGAAGGACAAAGAGAGAAAATATTAATATTGTCATTTAAAGAAATGTTCGCATAATTGACTCAAGTTTCAATTCTTGTCGTAACATGAGAAATCTTTATTTGGGCTTTTTCAATTGAAGGTATGTTAGCCAATCTCATCAATGGAAACTTGGGTTTGTCATTCTGCAAACAGGAAAATCAGCCAGAGAATACAACACCCAATTTACAGAAAAACTATACTATAACCAATAGTATTATACTGGTTTCATAAGATGGTGCCATACCTGCCTGTATGGGCCTCACAGCCATTGAGTCATATACTAATTAAAAATAGCATTTATTCTTCCAGGTAAAGTATTCTGAATTAACAATAAATTTAAAGAGATCTAGGATATCAGAATAAAAGCGATGAAATAAACAGAAAGTCAGGCACAGAGATACTGGAAAGAGAGAGGGAGAGAAGATATCAAAATTCACAGTGATACAGTAATTTGGCTTGATAAGACCTCACTTGGCCTATTGTGCACAGGTCAGGTCTCCTGGTTTCCACTGAGTGTTAAATATTATATCAGGATTGTGGAATACTGATTATGAAGACAGATTGAGAATTTGTAGACTGCAGACAATAGCAAACAGGAGAAAGAGGGGTGATATGATTGAGACTTACAAACTTATAAAAAGGTCATACAGGATTGTTGATGGAAATTTTCATTTTACAGAGGGTGGAGAAAGAGCAAGAAGGCATTCTTGGAAGCTAAGATTGAATGTTGCAAAGATCTAGCAGTTGAGATCTAGATTTTTCTCTCATAGAGTGGTGCATGATTGGAATGGATTTCCATGCATGTTGTGTGTATGTGTGTGCAAGCAGAGTGAACAAATTCAAAAACAAATATGACAGCTGAGGTGTGTGTATAGTGTGTGGCCTCCCTTGACTCCAGGGAGTTCCTGACTCTCTGGAGGTCTGTCTTAAATAATAATAATGATAACATTCCATTTGTTTGTTAGTAAGAAAGAATATGACAAACAGATATAGATAAAAATGTACATAAATGTATTTCTAAAAAGAAAAGTGCACAACAACTAGTATATAAAAATGGATAAAAAGCAGTTGTAAAATAATAAATGCAAAAAGTAAAAAGTTCATAAAATATAATAAAAAAAAAAAGATATTAAAAGAGTACACATATGATAAAAGATGTTAAGTGCATGCAAAAAGTTAAAAACAAAAGAAACATCCATTGAATCTGATAAAATCAGCCTGAATATAGGGCTCAGACAGATTGTGAAAATGGCTAAAATAATAACTGGGCTTTTTTATGGATAAGTGGATAGTTAATTAAAACAAGACACTAATAGTGAGTCCAGCATTCAAATACTCACTCATACACAGGCATGTTATCACTCCTCAACAGAAACAAGTGTCAATCTAACAGATAAGCTTAGGTGTTGATGGTTATTCATGACTTATTTTTAACGGTATTAATAACACCACAAACACTTTTATCACAAAGATGTTTTATTAACGCTTATATTTCGCTGATTTTTAACTCGGCATCATCAGAGCACAACACACTTGTAAACGTGACAGTGAGTGAGTGAAACAATTATATTGTTTCACTCACTCACTGTATCAAAAGACAAAAGATCTAAAGTCCTATTTTTTGGCACCTCTAATGGGAAAAAAAAACAAAACAAACAAAAAAAAAAAAAAACAGCAGTTATCCAGGAGTTTTTTTTAAGATAACCATCTCCCAAATTTTTGGCAAATTAATGCAACCATATTTGTTAAGGTTGGGAGAATTCTTCAAAGCCATTGCGGACTCAAAAATAATCTTTCAGATCTATAACGACTCCTAAATAGCACATTCGTTTTCCTCTATCTAATCCAGCGTGAAGGAGTGTCCAAAGCGTGGTCTGCCAGTCCCGACTTGCCATAATAATAGTGACGAATGTATCTTTCATGTTCTTCCAGGCGGATGTTCACTGATCTTCCTGTTTGCCCATAATAGGCCAAGTCACAGTCACACGGAACTTCATACACTCCTGGGTGTGCTAAAGGGTGAAGTTTATCCTTAGGCGAGCGGATCAGAGTTGCCAGCTTGAGATGAGGTTTGAAAGTGGTGCGAAGGCCATGTTTCAACAATACTTTGGCTATCTTTTGCCAAAAATTTGGGAGATGGTTATCCTAAGAAAAACTCCTGGATAACTGCTGTTTTTTTTTTTTTCCCGTTAGAGGGCGCCAAAAATAGGACTTTAGATCTTTTGTCTTTTGCAATTACATTGTTTCACTCACTCACTGTCGTGTTTACAAGTGTGTTGTGCTCTGATGATGCTGAGTTGAAAATTAGCGAAATATAAACGTTGATAAAACATCTTTGTGATAAAAGTGTTTGTGGTGTTGTTAATACCGTGAAAAATAAGTCATGAGGAACAAGTGTGTGAGATGACTACGACCTATGTGGAGTCAAGAAAGCACAACTTCTTCTGTTCAAATTCTGTGTAGGTTAGAATGCTATAGTTTAATTTCAGGTTTAATTTGGAAGAGTTTATCATTAGTCTCTATTCCAAGATGAATGTCACTGGTGTAGAAGCTTGTGCCTGATAACTGTTTAGTAATCAGTGTATGGTACAAGCAGATGGTGGATGTTTGAGAAACAAGCTGACCTAGCAGCAGCGAATACAACCTTGGTTCCCTTAATGTGAAGGCTTGGAATCCAACAGAAGTTTATGTCTAGCTGTAGCTTCCATAACTTCCATAAACGGGTGGTGTTGGATTCGAGAGAGCACTGGAAGTTTCTGTAGCTCTAGACTTCTCATTTCCTGAAGAGAACCTTGTGAATCTGAATATATTATGCATCTTTGGTAGCAATGCAATCTGATGTATTTTAGTTCAAGGTCTATTGCAGATATAATGTTGTCTGGAAAGATAGAAGAAGATGCCACTAGGTCCTTTGATTTTGAAATGTCTCTGCAGACAGGCACAAAATAGCATATTCAGTTTTATTAGCTTTGAAAAGCTGCTGGCAAACAACAGGAGGTGTGGAAAATTTTGGCACTCTGCTGAAAGAAAAGCTAAATGTTGGCATGTGTGATTGCCATGGTGGAAGCATGCTTAGGGTGCTGAGCTATGTTGTCTATCACTATTTCTAGAACTTGCAAGAGAGCTTTTATCTGCAAACCAAATGATTAAAACCCTTTTGCCAGTCTGTCTATAATTGTACATATTCTCCCATCATGGACAAAAAAAGAAACAGTTGGCCACATGAGGTGGTCTAGCAAGGATTTTATTTTTGTTGCATATAACAGAGAATCTGTAGACCATGAAGTGACAAAGGAAGTTCATTTGCCTCAATGTATAGACCAGGAATAGGTGATGTGCAAAATACTCCAGTTGCAATTTTGATGGCTTGATGGTGAAGAGGTGAATAAGGTCTAGACACGGCAGTGTACTGTACTGTCCTTGGCAGAAGCATAGACTTGGGACCATAATTAAGTTTTGATCTTATCAATGCCCTGTATAGACAAAGCAAAAAACATACATCAGCACATCCAAAAATATTGAAGATAGGGTGTGTGTGTGTGTGTAGAATATGAGTAAATGAGTAAAATACGAGTCCCAAGAACTTGGCTTTTGGTGCAACTGAATTTTGTGCATCACCCATTCCTAGTCAGCAAATGAAGTCAAAACTGAAGCAAATGAACCTCGTTTGTCACTTTGAGGTCTAAAGCTGTCTCTGTAGACAATCATTATTTTACCATTAATTGCACTCTTTCATTGTCAATATCACATACTTTCTCATTGTCAGTCATACTCTTTCTTCACTATCAGCCAAGATCTTTTCCAATATCTTCAATTTTAACATGTCTGCTAATGAGACCATCTGTAACATCTCACTATTCATACGTATTACACTCATAGAAACATACCATTCTCAAAAAATCCATGTCATTCACTTTTTTCTTTCATGCAAATTCATGCAATGTTTTTTCTTGCACTGCCATTTTGTGTGAGGATTCTCTGAATTCAGAGAATCTCTGAATTCTCTGAACAAGAAACAGAGAATTTAAAATAATACACAGACTAAAAAAATTAAACAAACATACACTAATCACAACTATCACACAACAACACTCAATCTAAAACTACACAATACTGTCATACTATAAATATAAAATAAACTTATCTTTTAACTTGAATGAATTCATATGAGATGATCTGCCATATGCTTTATGTGTGGGAGAGTCACAGCACTTGGTGAGCCTGATGTTTGTCAGTGCTTCACAAGCAATTGATATTATGTGTGTTAAGCAAATTCTACTCCCAAAAGGACTGTGAGCATATAGTATGTTAGTATTAGGACTGTAGGTGGACTAACAATTAGATAATCCAGAAAAATCTTGCTCATCATCAAATTCCTGACATGTACCCTCAATGGGTGTACAGGATATGATAGTACTAGATGAAAAATTTACATCATTACTAACTTCCTATCTACAACTTTCCTCCAAATCAGTCTGTTACTTGTCAAGACTCCAACATTATCGGATCTTATATTTCTATCATCTAAGGCACTTTGTAGCGTATCAATCCACAGAAATATCAATCCACCTATTTCTTGGTCTTCCTCTGGATCGTTTTCCTACCAACCTGGCAGAGAACACTTGTTTTGCTAATCTTTCCTCGCCCATTCAGTTTACGTGACAATACCACCTGAGATTAGTTCTGCTAACGCATTCCTCGATGCTGACAATGTCAAGTTCTTTCCTAATATCCTCGTTTTTAATATGATATTGCCATTGATGCCATCTGTTCACGCCTATAATCTTTCTCAGAACTCTCATATTTGCAGTCTCTAGTCTTTGGTCAAGTGTTTTACTTCTGACCCAGCTCTCAGATCCATAAGATAAAACTGGTTTGAACACTGTCTTGTATACAGATAATTAAGTGTTTCGACTAATTTCGCTCTTATTCCATATGAATTTATTCAATTGACTTCCTACCATACCAGTTTTATTGTTCTGTTGTCTATTTCCATATTTAATTTACCATCTTCACTGAAAATCGTACCTAAGTAGCTGAAATGTTTTACTTGTTCCACAGGTTCTCCATTCACAACACAGTTGACATATTCAATGATTCTGCCTATTTTCATTGTCTTTGTCTTTTTATTGCTGACCTTCATACCATATCTATTACAACAGCTATTCAATTTAGTCAGAGAATCTTGCAAACTTGAAGCGGATTTATTTAGAAGTATAATATCATCCACATAAAGCAAAGAGCTGACATCAACATCTCCAATTTTGATATTGAGTTTAATACCACTTTCCTTCATAATGTGATCCATATAGATAATGAATAACAGAGGGGATAATGTACATCCTTGTCTCACACCAGATTTAACATTAAACCATCTTCCTGTACTTCATTCAATTCGAACTGCTGACTTACAACTTAAATAAACACTAAGTATTGCTTAATATAATGCCCCATTGACACCATATAACTGCAGCGTATTGAATAGTTTCTCTCTTGGCACCTTGTCATATGCCTTTTCCAAATCGGCAAAACTTAAATACAGATCTTTGTTATATTCCCATGCTTTCTCAACTATTTGTCGTAAAGCGAAGATCTGATCCTGACAGCCTTTATTTGGCCTGAATCCAGCTTGTTCTTCACCAAGCTTTTCTTCCACAATTCTTCTCAACCGTTTCACAAGTATACTTGCATAGATCTTGCCAGGAACACTCCGTAGGGAAATACCTCTGTAATTCTCACATTATTTTATTTCCCTTTTTATATATTGGTACTATGAGAGTTCTACTCCAATCATCGGGAATTCGTCCCTCTGTTCAGGCCTTCTGAACTATGCAATGCAGCCACTGTAAGACTTTTATACCACCATACTTCAGCATTTCTGGTCGATTATCATCAACTCCTGCTGCTTTCCAACATTTCAGGCTTTTGATGGCTGTTTCTACTTCAAGTATGAACATGTATTCTTGATTGCATCCCTGGTCAGTGTTTTTTACCACTGTGCTGTCACTAATTGTTTCATTTAGCAATTTTTCGAAGTAACTACTCCATACTTCAAGGATATCTTTTTCTCCAGTTTTCATATCACCTATATCATCTCTAACTCCTTTTACAGCAGTTTTTCCTCCATTTACTTAGGTTTTTCAACAATCTCCAAAATATCTTGCCACCTTCTTGATATGCATTTTCTATGTTCTTACCAAGTGTTCCCATTTTTTGTTTAGCTGGTTTTACACAGTGTTTAGTGTAAAATTTTCACTAAAATTTTCAATATGCTTTATTCTTTTCCTTCACTGCCTCTTTTACTTTCAGTGTTCACCAGGAAATTCTGATTTTTCTATTCTTGCAGACAATCTCACCACATACCTCTATGGCTGAATCAATCAATGTTTTCTTCATTGAATCAATCAATGTTATTGAATCTCCAAGGTTTGGTTCCTGTTCTCCAACTTTTTCATTTTTTCTTGGATAATGTTTGTGTCACTTCCAATTTCAAATCCTCTGTACACTAGTGTTCTGCACTAGTGAAAAAACATCCCTATCAACAGAATAACATATTCAATGAGACTTTTCTTATTCCTTGCCTCTTCTCTCAATGTGAATTTGTGCACATTTTTATGTTGGAACCTGGTGTTAGTAATAACCAGTCAATGTCCTGAGCAGAAATCCAACACATATTTGCCATTATTATTAGCTTTGCTCTTTTCTCTAAATTTTCCCAAAATACTTTTGTATATCTGACAATTATTTCCTACTCTGCTATTTAGATCCCCAAAATGGACTAAACTTTAATTTTTCATTGTGTCAGATGCTTTTTCTAAAGTCTAAAAAAATTCCTCCACTTCTACCTTAGCAGAACATTCTGTGGGACCATAGGCACAAATAAGTCTCATTGTCCAGTTCCCCATTCTGATATTTGCCCACATCACTCTACTTGAAATTGCCTGCCATTCAAAAATGATTAGCCTCATATTTAGTGTTGAATACTATGGCTACTCCTTCTTTTCCTTGATTGTCATTGCCTGAATATAACATTTTGAATTTATTGCACAGAAAGATCTCACCAGTTTTTGTCTTTTTTGTTTCAGTAACCCTATTATGTTGATCTGGTACTTATCCAATTCCTCAGCTAGCTCCATTTGTTTGCCATTCAGGCTTCTTATGTTGATAGTACCAATCTTCAACTCTGGTGATATTGAGTTGGGGTGTGTTTTAGGGTTTGTTCCAGTAGTTGACTTTTTGCTGTTTACCCTGGTTCCCTGGCAAAAACAACGGGGGCCTTGTTTAACCAGGCGACGCCACCAGCCAGCATGAAATTCTGTCATATTGTACCATCATTTAATATTGTGGTTTAAGCCAATAAAAATACAATTTGGTCGGCGAAATTTTAAATTGCCAGCCCATTGTTAGTTCAGTATCCAGGTAGATACCTAACAGGGTGCAACACGATAAGATGCGGATTGGACATTAGGTAAGAAGTCCTGGTCAGTTCTCGACATTCCTTTAAAGACTATGTGGAAGTCTCCTCTCAGTTATACAGCTCTGAGCTTTAAGCATCCCCATGTGACAGATTATTTCATATAAATTAAGTTAAAAGATCATCATCATCAAATTCCTGCCATGTACCCTCAAGGGGTGTACAGAATATGATAGTACTACATGAAAAAAATTACATCATTACTAACTTCCTATCTACAATTTTCCTCCAAATCAGTCTGTTAGTTATCAAGACTCCATCATTATCAGATCTTATATTACTATCATCTAAGGCACTTTGTACCGTATATCAATCCACCTATATCTTGGTCTTCCTCTGGGTTGTTTTGCAGAGAACAATTGTTTTGCTAATCTTTCTTCACCCATTCTGTTTAAGTGACCATACCACCTGAGATTACCTCAGCTAACGCATTCCTGGATGCTGACAATCTCAAGTTCTTTCCTAATATCCTCGTTTTTAATATGATATTGCCATTGATGCCATCTGTTCACAAATATAATCTTTCTCAGGACTCTCATATCTACAGTCTCTAGTCTTCGGTCAAGTGTTTTACTTCTGACCCAGCTTTCAGATCCATAAGCTAAAACTGGTTTGAACACTGTCTTGTATACAGCTTATTTAATGTTCCGACTAATTTCTCTCTTATTCCATATGAATTTATTCAATTGACTTCCTACCATACCAACTTTGCTGATTCTGTTGTCTATTTCTATATTTAATTTACCATCTTCAGTAAAAATCGTGCCTAAGTAGCTGAAATGTTTCACTTGTTCCACAGGTTCTCCATTCACAACACAGTTGACATTTTCAATGATTCTGCCTATTTTCATTGTCTTTGTCTTTTTATTGCTGACCTTCATACCATATCTATTACAACACTTATTCAATTTAGTCAGAGAATCTTGCAGACTTGTAGCGGATTTATTTAGAAGTATAACATCATCCACATAAAGCAAAGAGCTGACATTAACATCTCCAATTTTGATATCATGTTTAATATCACTTTCCTTCATAATGTGATCCATATAGATAATGAATAACAGAGGGGATAATGTACATCCTTGTCTTATTAAAACACTTAAGGAATAGAACAACGTAGTTAGGAATATAAATTAAATTAAACTTTAATAAATATTTTCCGATATTTCGGCAATGTCACATTGCCATTTTCTAAAGGAACTTACAAAAAAGTTACGTGCAATGTAGGCATTACAACACAGAAACTGGGAATGAAAAGATGGAGCTATTGTTCTCCTAACAGTCCTGATGGTGCCCTCTAGCGGGCTAAGTAGGTGTTCTTGGCCGTTGGGCTGAAGATGTAGATGTAGGTCTCCCAAATTTGGGGCAGTCGCATACACCCAAATTTGTTGAGGTTTGGAGAATTTCTCAGGGCTGAGGCTGATTCCATAAAGAGTCTTTCAAATTTGTATTTGCTACGGTGTATCACTGTAGCTTTCTTCCACCGTATTCTGTGGCGTGTATCCAGAGCATGGTCCGCAAGCCCAGAATGACTGTATTTGTGAAGACGGATGTAGTCCTTGTGTTCCGAAATTCTGATATTCGCTGTCCTGCCTGTTTGGCCAAAGTAGGCAGGACAGCGAATATCAGAATTTCGGAACACAAGGACTACATCCGTCTTCACAAATACAGTCATTCTGGGCTTGCGGACCATGCTCTGGATACACGCCACAGAATACGGTGGAAGAAAGCTACAGTGATACACCGTAGCAAATACAAATTTGAAAGACTCTTTATGGAATCAGCCTCAGCCCTGAGAAATTCTTCAAACCTCAACAAATTTGGGTGTATGCGACTGCCCCAAATTTGGGAGACCTACATCTGCAGACCTTCAGCCCAACGGCCAAGAACACCTACTTAGCCCGCTAGAGGGCACCATCAGGACTGTTAGGAGAACAATAGCTCCATCTTTTCATTCCCAGTTTCTGTGTTGTAGTGCCTACGTTGCACGTAACGTTTTTGTAAGTTCCTTTAGAAAATGGCAATGTGACATTGCCAAAATATCGGAAAATATTTATTAAAGTTTAATTTAATTTATATTCCTAACTACGTTGTTCTATTCCTTAAGTGTTTTAATAATGCATAACCAACGTATAAGCCTGTCTACGAGAATCAACATCATCCACGGAGATACAATCGCACGGAAGGCCCGCCAATATGGTAAATTGAAATTGAAGCTGTCTAGACAATTAAATCGTCTAGCGTTCCTGAAACGCTGCCGGGATAATAAAGTAATCCCGAACTGTGTGAAATTTAAGCACCGGTTTGTGTCACAAAAAGCTCTCCGAATATACAACCGCGCTAGCTACGTGTTGCTACGCGAACAAATCACCGCCACGC
Source organism: Typopeltis vanoorti (assembly GCF_054136105.1). Lineage (NCBI taxonomy): Eukaryota > Metazoa > Arthropoda > Arachnida > Uropygi > Thelyphonidae > Typopeltis > Typopeltis vanoorti. Next base: position 62,984,717 of record NC_143568.1, read on the forward strand.
GGTTGCTCTTAGCGGACATTAACGAAGCTATTCGTGCCGTCGGAGATGAACTTTCGCACACTTTGAACCACGAACTCTGGACGATTTTACATGACATCTCATGTACCGCTGCCGAAAAAGAATTTAAAAAAATACGAGGCCGACAGATAAAAAAGTTCGAAAAATTAAAAAAGAACTCTACCGTCTTTCCAAAACCTGCTACCAACACGGTAATCAACCTTTCTTCAGTCACCCTGAAGCCTGAAGCACTCAACGCGCTGGCACGTGGACACAACTTCGCCATTGCTCCCAATAAAATACCTAATGAGGATATTATGATCCAGATCGAGCACGGAATCCGCCATCTTCCACAACAAGTCGCCAACAGTGTAAGACTGGATGTAGCCTGTGTCCTTTCCAAAGCAAGACCACCAAAAACCAACATATCAAACAAGGAATATAAAGCTCTACAGGAAATGAAAAATAATAAAGAATTAGTTATCACCAAAGCGGATAAGGGAAATGCAACTGTATTACTTAACCAAAAGGACTACACAGGTAAGCTGAATGCTCTTCTATTAGATCGGGCCACTTACCTCCCTATCAATTACAATCCAACCAACTCTCAAACTAGAAAACTTCACAGGCTCCTTAAGAGAGTCACTTCTTGGCCTGTAGAAGTTACCAACAGATTAAAGCCGTTTAACTCTATACCCACCTGTATTTAAGGACTCCCAAAAATACACAAAGAAAATGTGCCATTACATCCCATAGTGGATGGCATTGATTCCCTCACATATAAATTAGCTAAACATTTGGCCAAAGAGCTCACACACTATACTGGCAACACACCATCACACATAAAAAACTCGGCCCATTTCAAAGCCAGCCTAGAAAACCTTACACTCCAACATACTGACATAATGGTCAGCTTTGATGTGTCCTCTTTATTTACAAATGTCCCACTCAAGGAAACTTTAGAGCTAATCCAAGCTAAATTTTCTCCTGACATCTCAGCCTTATTTCAGTTCACAAAGAACTCAGGCTATTTCGTTTGGCAGGGAAAATTCTACAAACAAATAGAGGGGACAGCCATGGGTTCACCACTCTCCCCACCCTTGGCCAATTTCTTTATGGAGACTTTTGAAGAAAAAGCCTTAGCCTCTGCCCCACAAAAACCAACCATATGGCTTCGCTACGTTGATGATGTGTTTGCTATTTGGCCACATGGCTCTGAAACACTTTTCTCCTTCTTAACACACTTAAACAACCAACACCCCAGAATCAAATTCACTCTGGAAAAAGAGGAAAACAACAGCCTCCCTTTCCTAGACACACTAGTAACCGCCAGCCTAATGGATCCTTGGTTTTCTCAGTTTACAGAAAACCCACCCATACAGGCAGATACATTCACCAACAATCCCACCCCCCTCACAACAATATGGAGTAGTGAAAACACTATACAACAGGGCTAAACTAATCTGTTCAAACGACTTGGCCCTAAACACTGAACTAAATCACATCCTCAACACTTTCTCAGCCAATGGCTACCCCCCCCAAAAAATCCAAAAAATATTAGAACCTACAAACCACAGACCCCCCCCCGCACAACAAGGATTACTCTAAATCCATCACCATTCCCTACATTCGAGGAACCTCGGAAAAGATTACCAAAATCTTAAAAAAACACGACCTGACCTCCTGTTACAAACCTTACAGAAAATTGCCATCCCTTATCCGCTCCACTAAAGACTAACCACTTCCCCTAGACCTACCTGGAGTTTACCAGGTCCATTGCAGTTGTAAACTGTCTTACTTTGGCCAAACAGGCAGGACAGCGAATATCAGAATTTCGGAACTCAAGGTCTACATCCGTCTTCACAAATACAGTCATTCTGGGCTTGCGGACCATGCTCTCGATACACGCCACAGAATACGGTGGAAGAAAGCTACAGTGATACACAGTAGCAAATACAAATTTGAAAGACTTTTTATGGAATCAGCCTCAGCCCTGAGAAATTCTCCAAACCTCAACAAATTTGGGTGTATGTGACTGTCCCAAATTTGGGAGACCTACATCTGCAGACCTTCAGCCCAACGGCCAAGAACACCTACTTAGCCCGCTAGAGGGCACCATCAGGACTGTTAGGAGAACAATAGCTCCATCGTTTCATCCCCAGTTTCTGTGTTGTAGTGCCTACGTTGCACGTAACTTTTTTGTAAGTTCCTTTAGAAAATGGCAATGTGACATTGCCGAAATATCAGAAAATATTTATTAAAGTTTAATTTAATTTATATTCCTAACTACGTTGTTCTATTCCTTAAGTGTTTTAATAATGCATAACCAACGAATAAGCCTGTCTACGAGAAGTACATCCTTGTTTCACATCAGATTTAACATTAAACCATCTTACTGTATTTCCTTCAATTCGAACTGCTGACTTACAACTTAAATAAAGACTAAGTATTGCTTGATATAATGCCCCATTGACACCATATAACTGCAGCGTATTGAATAGCTTCTCTCCTGGCACCTTGTCATATGCCTTTTTCAAATTGACAAAACTTAAATACAGATCTTTGTTATATTCCCATGCTTTCTCGACTATTTGTCGTAAAGTGAAGATCTGATTCTGACACCCTCTATTTGGCCTGAATCCAGCTTGTTCTTCACCAAGCTTTTCTTCCACAATTATTCTCAACAGTTTCTCAAGTATACTTGCATAGATCTTACCAGGAACACTCAGTAGGGAAATACCTCTGTAATTCTCACATTCAGTTTTATTTCTCTTTTTATATATGGGTACTATGAGAGCTCTACTCCAATCATCGGGAATTTGTCCCTCTGTCCAGGCTTTCTGAACTATGCAGTGCTGTCACTGTAAGACTCTTATACCACCATACTTTAGCATTTCTGGTCGAATATCATCTACTCCTGTAGCCTTTCCACATTTCAAGCCTTTGATGGCTTTTTCTACTTCAAGTATGGATATGTATTCCTGACTGCTTGCTTGGTCAGTGTTTTTTTACCACTGTGCTGTCATCACTGCTTGTTTCATTTAGCAGTTTTTCAAAGTAATTACTCCATACTTTAAGGATATCTTTTTCTCCTGTTTTCATGTCACCTTTATCATCTCTAACTCCTTTTACAGCACTCTTTCCTCCATTTCTAAGCTTCTTCAACAACCTCCAGAATATTTTGCCACCTTCTTGATATTTATTTTCTATGTTCTTGCCAAAGTCCTCCCATGACTTTTGTTTAGCTAGTTTTACATGCTGTTTAGCTTTCTTACATTTGTCTCTGTATTCTCTAAGAGCAAAAGCTGACTTATTTGACAGGAACATTTGATATGCTTTCTTCTTTTCCTTCACTGCCTCTTTAACTTCCTATATCCACCAGGGAGTTCTGATTTTTTTATCCTTGCAGACAACCTCACCACATGCCTCTCTGGCAGTATCAATCAATGTTTTCTTCAGAGTTTGCCACTGAATCTCCAAGGTTTTATTCCTGTTCTCAAACTCTTTCATTTTTTCTTCAGTAATCTTTGTGTATTTTAGTCTACAGTTCACATCTGAGAGCTGCTCAACTTTTATCCGCTTTAAAACTTTCTTAAATGTTATTCTTTTCAATATGAAATTCAATTTTATCCTGTTCAAGACTAAATAGTGATCACTTCCAATTTCAAATCCTCTGTACACTCTGTTCACACGTATAACCTTTCTCAGGACTCTCATATCTGCAGTCTCTAGTCTTTGGTCAAGTGTTTTACTTCTGACCCAGCTCTCAGATCCATAAGCTAAAACTGGTTTGAACACTGTCTTGTATACAGCTAATTTAGTGTTCCGACTAATTTCTCTCTTATTCCAAATGCACCGGGGAGAAAACATCACTATCAACAATAACATAGTCAATGAGACTTTTCTTATTCCTTGCCTCTTCTCTCCATATGAATTTGTGCACATTTTTATGTTGGAACATGGTGTTAGTAATAACCAGTCCATGTCCTGAGCAGAAATCCAACAGATATTTGCCATTATTATTAGCTTTGTTCTTTTCTCCAAATTTTCCCAAAATATTTTTGTATGTCTCACAATCATTTCCTACTCTGCTATTTAGATCCCCAAGAAGAAGCAACGTTTCCTTTTTCATTGTGTCAGTTGCTTTTTCTAAAGCCTCAAAAAATTCCTCCACTTCTACTAGAACCTTCTGTGGGACCATAGGTACAAATAAGTCTCATTGTTCAGTTCCCCATTCTCATATTTATCCACATTACTCTACTTGAGACTGACTGCCATTCAAGAAGATTAGCCTCGTATTTTGTGTTGAATATTATGGCTACTCCTTCTTTTCTTTGATTGTCATTGCCTGAATATAACATTTTGTATTTATTGCTGATAAAGATCTCACCAGTTTTTGTCTTTTTTGTTTCAGTCACCTATTATGTCGATCTTGTACCTATCTAATTCCTCAGCTAGCTCCATTTCTTTGCCATTCAGGCTTCTTATATTGATAGTACTGATCTTTTACTCTGGTGATGTTGAGTTGGGGTTTGTTTTCAGATTTGTTCTGGTAGCTGACTTTTCGCTGTTCGCCCAGGTGAAAACAACGGGGGCCCTTGTACCGGGCGATGCCCCAGCCGGCATGAAATTTTGTCATGTCGTACCATCATTTTTTATTTTGGTTTAACCAATAAGAAAAACAATTTGGTCGGCTAAATCCCAAATTGCCAGCCCATCCTTGTTCATTCAGTATCCCAGTAGATACCCAACAGGGTGCACCACGAGGTGGTGAGGATTGGACATTAGGTCAGAAGCCCTGGCCGGTTCTCCACATTCCTTTAAAGGCTATGTGAAGGTCTCCTCTCAGTTATACAGCTTTTTGTGCAATTTTAGATTGAGTGTTGCTGAGATTGTTTGTTTAAAGTTTTTAAACAAACAATCTTTGAAAGGCTAAAAAATTTAAACAAAGTGCATTATTTCAAATTCTGTTTCTTGTTCAGTGTTCTGAGACAAAATGGCAAACATTGCATGGATTGGTGAGAAAGAAAGTGAATATAGTGTGGAATTTTCAAGAATGGTATAGTCTATAAGTGTATTTTAAAATATCATGGAATTAAAGTGGTCTTCATGTCTTTAACAAAAATTTCTTCTATTCTTAGATCACTAAACCACCATAAGACATATCAATGAAAAAAGGATATATGAAATTTATGGATACCATATGCTCTTGCCAATTGCAACATAGAACAGAAGGTGAAAACCTGGGTGAATACATCAAAGATGGGGAAAAAAAAAAAAAAAAAAGAGATCCAAAAGTAAGGAGTAACTTTCCATACAAAAAAAAAAAAAAAAAAAAAAATGTTGTATGGGAAGAATAAACATGACATATGCTGCATACATGCATACAACAGCTGTATTTCAACTCTTTCTTCCACTAAGCTTGTTAAAAGATGAGCAATATATTTTTACAGACAAATGCAAACCCAATAAATCTCATTTCCTTTCCCTTCTTTCATTTCATCTACTTCTATTATCTGTCAAATAGCCTTTTTTCATGAAGTGTTTGCCAAAAACATCCAACTTTTCAAAAAAAAAAAAAAATATCACTAAGTTCCATCCCTCCTAAGTTTTGCTTGTACTAAGATGCAATAGGTTATGCAGCTCGTGTCGAAATGATACAGGACAAATGTATGTATTCTGACTCAATGGAATAAGAACAAAGGGATGATAATTGATTGATGAGGTTAGGGACTTGGGGGTATTAGTGGATAGGGAGTTGAAGTTCAGAGGACACACTGCTAAGGTGTCCAAGATAGAACATAGGATTACTTGGTTATTGAAGAACTCATTAACATCAAAAGATAAAGAGGTTATTATTCCACTTTATAAGGCATTGATACTTCCACATTTCGATTATTGTGCTCAAATCTGGTCGCCTGGATTCCTTGGAGATGAGAAATTGGTGGAGTGGGCTCAGAGGAAAGTGACTAAGTTGGTGAGTGGTGTATAAAATGCTCCCTACATTGATAGATTGAGAGCTTGTGGATTACAGAGGTTGGTTGATAGGTGGAGAAGAGGAGATATGAGAGAAACATTTAAATTACTTATAGGCTTTTATAAGATTGATGCAAGGGAAATATTTCAGCTATGTGACAGTGTTGGAAGAACAAGAAGTCATCCCTGGAAATTAAGGAAAAGTGTGGTTAACAAGGGTGTGACAACTAGATTTTTTGCTTGGAGAGTGGTGAATGAATAGAATGCATTGCCTGACTCAGTTGTGAGTGCTTCATCTGTAAATGAGTTCAAGAAGAGGTATGATAGCTGTTGTTTTGATAGTTTAGGTCTCCACGATGAGTCAGAAGACAAAAAAAAAACAAAAAAACTTCCATTAAAAATCTTTGCTGAGTTGGCTATGCAATACATGAGCAGCACATTCAAGACATTAGATGAAGATCCTGATTAAGCTATAGAAACAGTGAAACTGACAATTTTTTTATCTGAAATAGTATAACATGGACATTATTTTAATTTAAATCATATTTCATGCAGCTGATCTGATAATTCTACTATAACCAAGTATGAGAATGTCCAAAAGACTTAAAAAGAAAGCTGCAATGCCATAGTAAACCTTCGGAAGGAAGGAGCTGAATGATATTGTTTAACATGCACAGATGTAATCTTGTCATCATTTAAGTGAATTTGAATATTTACACTATGTTGCCAAAAGTGTCCGGACAGTAATACTTTGTATTTCCTGTCAATACGAGGTCGCTCCTTCTTTTGCTGCTATTACAGCCATTACTCTTTGAGGTAGGCTCTCCACTAAGTTCAGGTAAACTGTTGCTGGAATTTATTTCAATTCCTCCTGTAGTATGGTGAACACAACTGACAAATGTTAGTGGGATGAGTAGATCTGGCAGGCAAACTTTGCTCCAGCTCATCCCAAAGATGTTCAGTAGGGTTGAGGCTGGTTAATTTAGTTCTTCCACCTCCATGTCTTCAAACTATGGAGCTAGGACCCTTGCTTGCCAAGAAAGTGCATTATCGTGGGGATACAGGAAACGACCTATTCCACAGTGTGGGAAGAATGAAATTGTCCAGAATATCATGGTAGGCATCAGTATTTAAAGATCTGGACACAGTCCAAACCACAAAAGACAGCCTAGACCAGTGATGGCAAACCTTTTTTTTTTACCCAAGTGTGTCAAACATCTTTTTTTTTTTTTTTAAATATTGACATTGTTGATGTGCCATTTGCATACATGCACTATAAATTTAACTTCATAATCATTGATGGTGACTTACATATTATATTAGGCTATTTATTTAAAAGGACATTGATATAAAATCTATGAATTCATATTATACAATTAATTTAATAAAGTGAAATTACAAACTTACATTACATTTAATGACTTTTCTGTTGCTGAGTGCTGGTAGAAAGTTGCTTTATAGAACGGCTATAGTGTGTACATTTTAATGATACACAGGCAGCGCTCAAATCATTGCTCAATCTATTTCTCCCTTTCAATTTGATATTATTTAAGGAAGAAAATAGAGTTTCACAAGAGTACGTAGAAGTAAAAATTGTTAGAAGAGCTTTAGCAAAGATTTTAAGAGCATGAAAATTTTCGGGAAGGCTATTCCACACGCTTATCAATAACACCATATTGTTTCTATCAATATCTCTATCAATAACACCATATTGTTCAGTCCAGGCATCTTGAAAATTTCTTCCACTTCCTTTCTGTGATAATTTTAGTTTTTATTAGTGCTAGCTGCCATTGTAAAAGGGTTCACAAATTAAAAAAGAGCACAATTATATACAACGGTAATTAAGCAGTAATAATTAATAAGAACAAACAATTACTGTAAATGAATTATACATCAGCAACTCAAATTACTTAAGTGGCAGACTATGACTATGCAAGACTACCACTACTTCTTTCAGCAGGATTGCCAGATTTATTACTGGTACGTTCATAGCAACCTTGTTACATTTTACTCTCTATCACACTACTAAATAGCAGCTATTTAGTAGGTTTTGTTACGCCATCATCGTAAGTTGTTACTATTTGCATTATTTAACAAAATTTACTGAATTTATTGCAACTATAAAAATGTTTTCATTATTTACTCAGATAAAATCGATATTTAATGCTGTGAATTATATTTTCTGTTAAAGTGGTTTTAAATATGTTTAGAACTTGTATTACTCAGTCGAGACTTGGAATGCATGCATGAATGAATGTCACTGTAAATTAAATATGGAAATAGACAACAGAATCAACAAAGCTGGTATGGTAGGAAGTCAACTGAATAAATTCATATGGAATAAGAGAGAAATTAGTCGGAACACTAAATTAGCTGTATACAAGACAGTGTTCAAACCAGTTTTAACTTATGGATCTGAGAGCTGGGTCAGTAGTAAAACAGTTGACCAAAGACTAGAGACCGCAGATATGAGAGTCCTGAGAAAGATTAGAGGCGTGAACAGATGGCATCAATGGCAATATCATATTAAAAACGAGAATATTAGGAAAGAACGTGACATTGTCAGCATCCAGGAATGCGTTAGCAGAGCTAATCTCAGGTGGTATGGTCACTTAAACAGAATGGGCGAGGAAAGATTAGCAAAACAAGTGTTCTCTGCCAAGTTGGCAGGAAAACAACCCAGAGGAAGACCAAGATATAGGTGAATTGTACAAAGTGCTTTAGACGACAGAAATATAAGATCTGGTGATGTTGGAGTCTTGACAAGTAACAGACTGATTTGGAGGAAAATTGTAGATAGGAAGGTAGTAATGATGTAAATTTTTCATGTAGTACTATCATATCCTGTACACCCTTTGAGGGTACATGGCAGGAATTTGATGATGATGATGAATTTCACACAGAAGTCAAATGAAAATTTTAAGTTTATAATATATAAAGCACGTATTTATAAGTTTGTATCATATAATATTGATAATAATTTTTATAAGTTTTTATAATATCATATGACTATGAATAAATTATAATCATTAAGAAAGAAAACATAAATTTAAAACACTCGTTGTTTATAGGCTAGTTACAAAATAAAATAGAAATAGGCTAACTACAAAATAAAATAGAAATAGGCTAACTATAAAATATAATTCTTTCAATGAACCAAAACCTACCTTCACCTTAACTGAGAGCGATCTTACAAGATTTATCGCAGTTTCTTCATCAGAATACCAATATCTTTCAACATCCAAGGTGTGTCACCTGAAACCCTCAAGTGTGTCAGTGCTGACACACATGTCATAAGTTCGCCATCACTGGCCTAGACCATTATGCTACCATATCCAAATTTCACAGTCGATACAAGAATGTCCTGTATCATTCATCCAGCATCTGCCAGATCCAGACACATCCTTTGGATTGCCAGATCATATACCATGATTCATCACTCCACAGGACTCTCTTCCATTGATCAACAGTCCAATGACGGTGTTGTTTACAACATTCCAGATGGTGCCAGGCATTGGCAGGTGTAATCAAGGGCTTGTGAGCTGTAGCATGACCATGAAACCCAAGGGCAAACACTTTTCAGTGCATAGTTCCTGTCACTGTCATCTGTTCCAGAGCTTATGTGGAAGTCATTTACGATGATTGCTAAGGCTAACTGACAATTTACTGTAACAACACACTTGATAGTTCACCAGTCCCAATTTGTCGGTTTCCTGGGCCTACCAGTTTGGTGGTTCCATCACGTTTCTACTTCACAAAAACCTTGCTGACAGTAGACTAGGTCATGTATAATGTGGCAGAAATCTCTTGATTCAAATGGCTGAACTTGTGGACTTTGACTATCATATTACATCACATTCAAATGGGCTCAACTCTTTTTGTCTACTCATCCTGATGATAAAGAATGTCTAAACTGCTATGCACACATGTCTATACTTATATAGCATTGCAGATGTATATCTGTGTCATATAGGCAAGAGCTATGAGGGTGTCCAGACACTTTTGGACACACAGCATATGATCAGATGATTTTCAATATCCAGTGTAAGATTCCACTAAAAAGAAATGCATCTGGTCTCTAGAGTGGAAATTTCTGGATTATTTAACACTTAGTATATCAGTTGGTGCTAATATGCACTATATAGGTCACCAACCTTTCATGTGGAACTGCCATTAAAACATACCAAGTAAAATCAGTGAACTTCACAGCAGGTGTAAAATGTAACATGTTCAGCCAAGTCTTTCTATATTTTGTTTTTTGATAAATGGTTGTTTTTCATTGTAATGACAAAACACACACTGGACATAATGATGATCTTATTTTTAGTCACATAACTATAAGATGAGTATCCATCATTCTTTGTGACTGATACTGTATTCTTGTAATTCTTTCCACTTACTTTCTTTCAATATTCCAGTAAAATGCACAACTGAATGCTTATTTACAAACTGATTTTATTACAAACTTAGATTAGCCCTGCTTTATACCTTTTTGAATATTAACAATGCCAAAATCTTTTCCAATATCTTCAATTTTAAATTCCAACTTGTCTGATAATAATACCATCTATTCACTCTTCTAATTCTCCTCAGAATTCTCAAATCTGTGGTCTTGGAATGATCTTTCCTCTGCCGATCTGGACTTATAGTAAATTCCATGATGTTAGAAGAACGAAAGAATCTTGTAAATTTGATTCTACCTACTGGCCAGAAAAACTTTGGCAGAGGCAAGGAAGTCCCCTCCCCCACATACACAGCAGGAACTTGGAAGAAGCAACCATAGAACTTATAGTATTTCATACAACAATGCTACATAAGCATTAGGAACATGAGATGGAAGTAGGCACTTGCCATATTCTAAGTTCCTGTAAGTCTGCAAATTGTTGTGAAGTCAACCACCGATGAAGGGTGGAGAGTAGCTGCCAATCAATTTCCAAAAGTCAGGGATAAAAGAGTTGTCATTTGAGGAATGATAAGGAGTTCAGGGAATTTATTTATATTTAACTTAATTCTCACATTCATATGTTAAAAGAGATTTGAATTGTCTTGTATACTGCTAGCTTGATCTTTTCGCTGATTCTTATTCCATTATCATTTATTCAACTAGCTTCCTACCAGCCTTACTTAATCCATCATTCATCATCATCATCAAATTCCTGCCATGTACCCTCAAGGGGTGTACAGGATATGATAGTATTACATGAAAAAAATTACATTATTAATTTCCTATCTACAATTTTCCTCCAAATCAGTCTGTTAGTTATCAAGACTCCAACATTATGAGATCTTATATTTCTATCACCTAAGGCACTTTGTACCGTATCAATCCATCTATATCTTGGTCTTACTCTGGGTCATTTTGCTGCCAACCTGGCAGAGAACACTTGTTTTGCTAATCTTTCCTCACCCATTCTGTTTAAGTGACCATACCACCTGAGATTAGCTCTGCTAACGCATTCCTGGATGCTGATAATGTCAAGTTCTTTCCTAATATCCTCGTTTTTAATATGATATTGCCATTGATGCCATCTGTTCACGCCTATAATCTTTCTCAGGACTCTCATATCTGTGGTCTCTAGTCTTTGGTCAAGTGATTTACTTCTGACCCAGCTCTCAGATCCTTAAGTTAAAACTGGTTTGAACACTGTCTTGTATACAGCTCATTTAGTGTTCCGACTAATTTCTCTCTTATTCCATATGAATTTATTCAATTGGCTTCCCACCACACCAGGTTTGCTGATTCTGTTGTCTATTTCTATATTTAATTTACCATCTTCAGTAAAAATCGTGCCTAAGTAGCTGAAATGTTTTACTTGTTCCACAGGTTCTCCATTCACAACACAGTTGACATTTTCAATGATTCTGCCTATTTTCATTGTCTTTTTATTGCTGACCTTCATACCATATCTATTACAACAGCTATTCAATTTAGTCAGAGAATCTTGCAGACTTGTAGCGGATTTATTTAGAAGTATAACATCATCCACATAAAGCAAAGAGCTGACATTAACATCTCCAATTTTGATATCATGTTTAATACCACTTTCCTCCATAATGCGATCCATATAGATAATGAATAACAGAGGGGATAATGTACATCCTTGTCTCACACCAAATTTAACATTAACCATCTTCCTGTACTTCCTTCAATTCGAACTGCTCACTTACAACTTAAATAAAGACTAAGTATTGCATGATATAATGCCCCATTGACACCATATAACTGCAGTGTATTGAATAGCTTCTCTCCTGGCAAATTGTCATATGCCTTTTCCAAATTGACAAAACTTAAATACAGATCTTTGTTATATTCCCATGCTTTCTCGACTATTTGTCGTAAAGTGAAGATCTGATTCTGACACCCTCTATTTGGCCTGAATCCAGCTTGTTCTTCACCAAGCTTTTCTTCCACAATTCTTCTCAACCGTTTCTCAAGTATACTTGCATAGATCTTGCCAGGAACACTCAGTAGGGAAATACCTCTGTAATTCTCACATTCAGTTTTATTTCTCTTTTTATATATGGGTACTATGAGAGCTCTACTCCAATCATCGGGAATTCGTCCCTCTGTCCAGGCTTTCTGAACTATGCAGTACAGCCACTGTAAGACTCTTATACCACCATACTTCAGCATTTCTGGTCGAATATCATCTACTCCTGCAGCCTTTCCACATTTCAAGCCTTTGATGGCTTTTTCTGCTTCAAGTATGGATATGTATTCCTGACTGCATGCCTGGTCAGTGTTTTCTACCACTGTGCTGTCATCACTGCTTGTTTCATTTAGCAGTTTTTCAAAGTAATTTGAAAAACTGCTAAAATTAAAAATTAAATAAAAAAAAGTACTTCAAGATATCCTTGAAGTACTCCATACTTCAAGGATATCTTTTTGTCCCGTTTTCATGTCACCTTCATCATCTCTAACTCCTTTTACAGCATTCTTTCCTCCATTCCTAAGCTTCTTCAACAACCTCCAGAATATTTTGCCACCTTTTTGATATTTATTTTCTATATTCTTGCCAAAGTCCTCCCATGACTTTTGTTTAGCTAGTTTTACACAGTGTTTAGCATTCTTGCATTTGTCTCTATATTCTCTAAGAGCACAAGCTGACTTATTTGACAGGAACTTTTGATATGCTTTCTTCTTTTCCTTCACTGCCTCTTTAACATCCTGTGTCCACCAGGGAGTTCTGATTTTTTTATCCTTACAGACATCAATGTTTCAATTATATTAATGTTTTCTTCAGAGTTTGCCACTGAATCTCCAAGGCTTGATTCCTGTTCTCAAACTCATTTTTTCTTCAATAATCTTTGTGTATTTTAGTCTACAGTTCACATCTGAGAGCTGCTCAACTTTTATTCACTTTAAAACTTTCTTACATGTTATTCTTTTCAATATGAAATTCAATTTTATCTTGCTCAAGACTAAATAGTGTATCACTTCCAATTTCAAATCCTCTGTACACTCTGGTGTCCTGCACCAGGGAGAAAACATCACTACTATCAACAATAACATAGTCAATGAGACTTTTCTTATTCCTAGCCTCTTCTCTCCATGTGAATTTGTGTACATTTTTATGTTGGAACATGGTGTTAGTAATAACCAGTCCATGTCCTGAGCAGAAATCCAACAGATATTTGCCATTATTATTAGCTTTGCTCTTTTCTCCAAATTTTTCCAAAATATTTTTGTATGTCTCACAATCATTTCCTACTCTGCTATTTAGATCCCCAACAAGAAGCAACGTTTCCTTTTTCATTGTGTCAGTTGCTTTTTCTAAAGCCTCAAAAAATTTCTCCACTTCTACCTTAGTAGAACCTTCTGTGGGACCATAGGCACAAATAAGTCTCATTGTCCAGTTCCCCATTCTCATATTTGCGCACATTACTCTACTTGATACTGACTGCCATTCAAGAAGATTAGCCTCGTATTTTGTGTTGAATACTATGGCTACTTCTTCTTTTCCTTGATTGTCATTGCCTGAATATAACATTTTGTATTTATTGCTCAGAAAGATCTCACCAGTTTTGGTCTTTTTTGTTTCAGTCACCCCTATTATGTCGATCTGGTATTTATCTAATTCCTCAGCTAGCTCCATTTCTTTGCCATTCAGGCTTCTTACATTGATAGTACTGATCTTTAACTCTGGTGATGTTGAGTTGGGGTTTGTTTTCAGATTTGTTCCAGTAGCTGACTTTTCGCTGTTCGCCCTGGTTCCCTATCGAAAACAACGGGGGCCTTGTTTAACCAGGGCAACACCCTAGCCAGAATGAAATTTTGTCATGTTGTACCATCATTTTTTATTTTGGTTTAACCAATAAGAATACAATTTGGTCAGCTAAATCCCAAATTGCCAGCCCATCCTCGTTCGTTCAGTATCCATTATTTTTTTTTAATATTTAATTTTTCATCTTGATTAAAAACTGTCTAAAACCTAAATACTGTTATCTGTTCTATAGGTTCATTAATAAGAATCTATTGATGTTTTCTATTTCCCTGCTTATTTTCACAATTTTAGTCTTTTTTAGTGTCAAATGTTATAACCACTTTGTCATAGCAATTATTTTAATTAAATACTTGTGGCAGATTTATTTAAGATAACACATAAGGAAAATTTGTACATATTTCTTAAATTTTGATTTATATAATTTTACGTAATTCTTAAAAGGACTTTGATGAAACATAAAACTAACTTGAAATAGTTCAACATAAGAGGCAAATGTGTCTTCAACAGCACTCCTATATTCACTTTTGAAGAGGTAAGGTGGTAAAAGTTCCAAAATTCCTAACACACGAACAAATAAAGTCATATGGTTCCTTCCTTTAAATACTGGGAATTCAAGATGTACTCGACCCCGAAGAAGGGCTGCTAACATGGGAAGTTGCCTGTTGAATACAAAAATATACTGCATTAAGCAAAATGTTTAATATAAAAACTTTTTTTTTTGCTGTAACTACCTCATAAAAGTTAATGACTGTTTTTTTTCCCATTATATAGACCAAAGTATTAAGTATTTTCCCAAGTGCTACTTTACTCACCTATGAGTGAATATCAAATTTCAAATCTCAATTCCAATTGAAAATATGTTAAACAAACATTGAAGTGTTTGGAAAAAGTCATAAAGAAATGTGTTTTGTGAGAGAATGAAAAAAGTATTCAAAAATTGTTAAAAAAAAACCCTGCATAACTTACACAAACTTCACTCAGCTACAGAATACATTATAAATGTGTAAATAATATTATCTTAAATCTAAATAAGCAAGTATTGTTTTATTTATCTCCCACCTAGGAAAGGTTGGAAATGTTTATAGTATGTCAGTAATATTTTTTGCATTTATTTATTTATTTATTTATTTTTTTACATAAATTGAAAATCCTGCTGTAGAAACCAAAAACAAGAAACTTTAAGTCAAGTCACTTCAGACCTTCACAATAAGTGGGACAGTGATCTCTCAATGGGGGGATAAAATTCATCTCACACCTAAAGATAATGACAAAACAATCCATATTCAGGACAGGATATGAACTCTTGAGTGCATAACAGATACATTCTCTTGGCCAACCAGGCTGGCATCTTTCTCCTAATAATTCTCAAATACTAGGTTTCAAGATTATGATTAAAGACATGTACTGAAACATTTGGTTGAGAAATATGTTTTTTTGTTTGTTTCTCTTTTTTGCAGTTTGGTTCTCTTTTTCAAAACAAGTTCCAAATCTACAAAAAAACTGCTATTTTTGTAGATTTGTAACTTGTTTTGAAAGAGATTACTTGCTTTAAATGGATACAGGAAAATCTTTGCTAAAAGTGAAAATTAAATCAGAATATAGAGACTCAAGACATCAGGACAACATAAATGCAAAAAATAGTTTTTTTTATTAAGACTTCTTTACACAGTCAATTCTCACTATAGAAAGAAGTGCTATGATATTTTGATTTGAGTTGATTTTTTCAAGCGCAAAGACATCACAGGTCATACTGCTCCCAAGACACAGGTCACAGCAGTACATATAGTAATTGGTTAGTAGGACAACCACAAACAACCATGCCCTTGGTGGGATTTGAATCAACAGCCTCTTTCTTGGCTGGAGAGTGGATACACTAACCACTCAGCCAACCAAGCCAGCACACCGCTATGACACTGCAAAGCTATAGTAAAAGAAATTCACTGAGAAACCATTCCAGATGTCCTTGGGAATTTGCGTCAGGGTAAGTCAACAATCACCAGTAATTTCCAAGCCTTAATGTTTTTCTCTAGAACATTTGATGCTAATCAGTATAATATCCTGCATGTAGCACTGATGTGTTATGTTTTAATATCATATAGTAGCCAAAAGTCACATCTAGTATGTTTCACTAGAGTGTGGTTTTTTGACATTGAAATCCATGATATCATTGATATCATGGCCATGGAGACTGAATTGCATTCAGTCTCCATGGACAATGAGATGGTCTTTATTTGGGATTTATGTTATCAGTGAGTTAATTTGTCCATAGAAGTTATTAATATACTCTTCATTGTATAATGATGTAAGTGAATAGATCTGTATTATTGATACATTGGTCGGTTTTCCTTTAAGTCTGAAGCTATTCCACTATTTATAAGTTTAAAATCCATCACATATCTTTTGATACTTTTATGAATCATAAAACCACAAAACCACACTCCAGCGAAATATTTAGTAGCCAAAAGATGACTTTTGACTACTAAATGATATCAAAATATAACATTTAATTGAGTTTAATTTAATCGATGTGCCTACAAAATTTAATTGAATAATTAATTAAGTAACAGTTAACTTTCTTAAAACTAGATATTTCCTAGCAGCTGATATTGGCAGTAACCACAACATGGCCACTGCTACCTATAGTGTTGAGAAGTTGGAATCACCTTCAAATGACAATATAAATCATTATTATTATTATTATTCCGGGCAACTCCAAGGAGTCAACAGACTGATCGAGGGAGGCCCTAACATCATGTCAAGAACAACTATTTGACATTCACACAGTATCTATCATACCTTGCGTTGAACTCATTCAAGCTCGTAGCACCCACAACAGACTCTGGCAGCTTATTCCACTCATTCACCACTCTCCAAGTAAAAAACCTAGCTCTAACACCCTTGTCAACCACATTCTTGCCCAGCTTCCATGCATGGCCCCTAGTCCTCCCACCACCAGTCCTATTTTCAAAAATATCTTCTGGATTAATCTTATAGAAACCCTTCAGTAATTTGAATGTCTCAATCATATCACCCCTCTTCCGCCTATCGACCAATTTCTGTAACCCACAAATCTTCAACCTATTCTCATAAGGTTCATTCCACAGACCTGCTATCATCTTGGTCACTCGTCTCTGAATCCGCTCCACTTCCTCCCCATCACGAAGAAACCCTGGTGCCCATAACTGGGCACAGTAGTCCAGATGGGGTCTTATCAAGGCTCGATACAGAGGAACAACAACTTGTTTGTCTCTGCATGTTAAAGTATTTTTCAGAAGCCAAGTGATTTGATGAGCTGATTTAGCCACTTTTGCAATGTGCCCCCCTAAACTTCAATTCCCTATCCAACAACACTCCCGTATCCCTGGCCTCATCAATCTCCTGGAGTACGGTTCCACCAATGTGATATACTGCTGCTATTCTTTTCACCCCAAAGTGCATAACCTTACACTTTGCCACACTAAATTGACATCCATTTTTCCTAGCCCAGTCCTTCAAACTATCCAAATCATCCTGTAAAATTATGACATCCTGTGCACTCACAATTGCTCTACCCAACTTTGCATCATAAGCAAACACGTGAACACTTCCTCTCAGATCCTTACCTATATCATTGATGAACAAATCGAAAAGCAGTGGTCCAAGAACAGAGCCCTGCGGCACACCATTAGTCACAAGCTGTCTTTTAGACTCCACTCCTGAATAAACCACTCTCTGGTATCTCTCCATCAACCACCCTCTTATCCATCCCCATCTACTCCAGGTTCCATGTGGTATCCTGTCAAAGGCCTTGGCAAGGTCCAGTAGTATCACTGTAAACCCATTACCCTTATCCAGTTCAGCCGTCACTGTGTTATAAAATGTGAGCAAGTTACTGAGGCATGATCTACCCTTCACAAAACCATGTTGTCCCCTATACAACATCCCATTTTCAACTATCCAATCCTGTATTCTTTCATTGACTAATTTCTCTAAGACCTTGACAATGATTTCTGATATGCTCATCGGTTGGTAATTTACAACAGCAGTCTTGGAACCACCTTTATGCAGTGGAACTATTTTCCCCTCTTTCCACCCCCTCGGGACTAACCCAGACCCGAGACTCAGATTAAACAAAATGGTCAAGGGTACTGACAATTCTTTAGCCGCTTCTCGTACAACATGAGCTGGTATACCATCCAATCCCACAGATGTATTGACATTGAGGTTATGCAATAGACTACTCACCTCCACTTCATTCACCACAATTCCCATATAATCTACTGGTTCATTCGTTTCTGCTATGTCACCACCTGGATGATATATTCTTGCAAAGTGCTCATTCAGTAACTCAACTATATCAACTGATCCAGTTACCTCCCTACCATCGGCATTCTTTAAAATCATTCTGCCATATACATTTTTCCTTTTACTTGCAACATATCGAAAAAACTCTTTAGCCTGCATGGCCAATGTTCTTTCGTAATCCTTTTTTGCTTTTCTTACCACACTCGTTACCCTTCTGGCCTGTGCTTTATACCGTTCATGTGCCTGCTGGTTGTCTTTCTCCTTAAATTCCCTCCATACTTGTTTCTTTTTTTTGCAGCTCAAGATTAATGGTGTTATTCATCCATTTAATCCCTACTTGATTTATTATTTGGACTCTAGGTATACAGTCAGCCATTGCTTCATGCAAACACTTCTTAACTACCTCCCATGCACTATCAACTTCTAGTCCTTGCAGTTGTACATGCCATGGCACTGAACCAATCAAACTCCTAAGCTTATCATACTTTCCAGCCCGATAATTTCACATGTACCCTGTCTTAATTGTAAATTCCACACCTTTAGCCACATCCCAAGTTAAGCCCCTATGATCACTCTCACCAATTGGTGGCAATGTGGTCATATTTGTTACAGCCAAATCCTCAGATGTAATTACTAGGTCAAGCACTCTCTGACCCCTAGTATTTTCCATTACATGCTGTCGCAGAGAGTTATCCCTTAATAACCGCATAAAATCCAATTCCTTCCTCCCATGTGTCCTCTCCTCACTCCAATCAATGCGACCATAGTTGAAATCTCCCATAATAATTACCCTCCTTCAAATCATTTCTTCTATTTGCTTGTGCATACTGTCACCACCATCTTTTCCATCACCTGGTCTATAGCAGCACCCAATTGTATATTTTGTTCTGCTAGCCACAATCTCACACCAAATGGCCTCAAATGTGCTCTTTTCTCTATCCTGCAATTCAACTTCTATTCTCCGTGGCTGCAGCTCATCAGCTATCATCAACAATACTCCTCCCCCCCATTTTATTCTCCCTGTCATTCTTTAACACACTATACCCATCACATTCAATCCCACTAGCTATATCATCTACAGTCAGCCATGATTCACTAATACCAATAACCTGTGGTCTGGAAGTGCCAACCATGGGCAAAAACTCTTCCTTCTTCTTCCTAATACTCCTAGCATTAGTTTACATGAATTTAAGACCTCATTAGCCCCATCCCTACCTTGATGCCTTATATTAACTATCCCATTCTGATTTGTTGTCCTTATTCGCTCGGGCATATTATACTCATTCATACATTCAACTGCCTCCCTAAGGACTGTATATCTACTCCCCCCCCCTTAATAAATCTAGTTTCCCTGATTTTGCACATCCACTACATTTAGCAACACTTTTTCAAGTCTCCTTACACCATATCCATTCAAATGCAAGCCATCCATCTTATATAGATCCTTTCGCCCATCGAACTCACTCTACACGTCCACAAATTCCACACCACTCGTTATACATAACCAACGCATAAAGTCATTTGCAATAATGGCCCTCCTTTTAAACATTTCACTGTCATACCGTGGCAAAAGACTAATCATTCTAACTCTCTCACTCTTTTCCTTTGCTACCTCAAACAATTCATTCAGGTCCGCTATCATTTCCATTTTATCTCCTTTCAAATCATTCGTACCTGCCACAACAATCATTACTTTCACCCTTTCCTTTTGCTCTCTAATAGACTCAGTTACATCCTTTATGGTCGCACCAGGTCGGTACGATTTTGTCAAATCCTCTACTAACACGCCTTGTACTAACGAGTCTCCATACAGCACTCTATCCTTCATTTTGTTCATGTTTACACTCATACACTTATTTTTCCTATCATACTTTTTATTATTGGCTGGTTCATTCAGTTGACTTTTGCTCATACGCTCTAGCTGCTGTTTTTCCCTTTGTATCGCACCACTCAACAATGCGATCTTACTCATTGCATCTATCTCATCCTTTTTATTCTCTGTAAAACCATTAATATGTTCTAAATTAATACTATCATTCACACCCTCACAGTTCTCTGGTAGTACAACCTCGCCATTTCTTGTCATATCACTATTTTCTTCATTCTGAAGTTTGACAAAAATATCACACTCACGACCCGAAATACACTTTAATTCTCCATTCTCCCTACATTTTCTACACACATTCACTCCTTTATTATCATCTAACCACACTCCGACCACACTCCGCAAAGCGTACATCTCGCAGATAGTACACTGAATCATCTCCTTTATATTACCGTTCTTGAATAAAGATGGCGAACCATCATTACTGGCCGCCATTTTCCTTCGTACGGGAGCCATACTTACTTCTAACGTATTTTATCAAATTATAAAATGAAACACCAAAAACACACAAACAGACATACTAAGATAAGCAAGGCAAACAAAACTACCTAATATTCAAGTAATTTTATTAACGATAACTTAAAATACCACTTATCTTATCAGGAGCTTTCAACACACACATACGACTACGAATCCCTCTAGCGGCCGAATCCTCATATGCTGCTAATTTCCTGAATACTTTCCCTAGAAGAATTCAGAAGTGCTGAAATCCTCTAGGGAAATACAAACTATTTTCCAAAGCAATTTTAGCAGCAGTTGACACTGCAATAGAGAAATTTTGCAGGATAATCAAACCCTTGATTACAGAAGACATTTCACAGCAATGTGAACAAAGGGTGGATGGTTTTTCTAGTTTAATAGTGCAAGGATATCTATGGTCATGCTGCACCTGAACACATTTCTGGTATTACATCACTGGCGACAGAAATAGAAATTTTAGCAGGTTCTTTCAAATTTGGAAAAGGAATTATATAAAAACAAAATCTGTTTTATTATTAATTTTAAAATATTACTATTACATTTTATGATATTAATTAAAAAAAAACTATGTTTATAGGAAATAAATTCATGTGAATGACTATGTTGTAGCATATAAAAATCTAAACATAATTACAAAAGCATGATTAGCCAATCATGTCATTAGTCTTTTTTCCATTTTTGGTGGAATTTATAGAATCATTTACACCTGTAGAAAATGGATGTGAAAAGAAACCTTCTTGCAGAAAAGAATTGGTAAGGAAGAAGAAACTCTCATTCAACATGAAGAAGAGGATAAATCAGAATCTACATCCATATCAACTGTATACCTACAGAAGACAGGCATGAAGAGAAATTTTACACAGAAGAAGTTGTAAGGAAGTGGAAACTTCTGCTCAACATGAAGAACATTCTTAACTACTAGAAAATAAAAATAATCTTTCCAATACACTGTAATGTCACGATAAATTTCAGTCACACATATCTAATTTTTTTAATGCAGCAAGAAATGAAAACTTGTCAAAAAATTATACAACAGATTTTGAACAACATTTAATTGATGATGAATGTAAACATGGGAATGTGCCCCTTGTTCATTTATATTCAATAATTAGAACAATAGCATTTTAGAATTTATCCTTAGAGTGGCATTTCTCAATGTGTGGGCTGCTTCTTATTCCTGATAAGTAGTGAGAAAATTTTATTAGTAAATATATATATATATATATATATATACACACACACACACACACACACACACACACTAGGGGGGGGCTCCCCCCTGAGTTCTGGACTGGTAGGCCGGTTCTCCTTGAATTCTGATGACTCAAAAGGGAGTTCCCCCCCGAGTTCTGGACTGGTAGGCCAGTTCTCCTTGAATTCTGATGACTCAACACTCAGGGTAGCCCTCTGAGTTTCAAAACATTTCAAATAACTTGACAAAAAAGGCTTCTCATCTTATATTATAGGGTAGATATATATATCGGAGTATGTAAACTTTGCCAGCTCATGAATATTTAATTGAAGTTTATAAGGCAGAACACCGAAATAAGTCAATAACATTTATTTGCTTAGTAACATGATGTTTCATCGCAATTGCGCAGGATTTCTTCAGGCAGTAAAATGGGACAGGCAACGACCAGCTGTAACGTACAAGAAGAGGCAGAATAAGGAAGGGAGGAGGTATATATTAAAAATTAATTTATTTTTCATATTTATGCATCTACACAATACGTATAAGGCTCGTGTTGTTTATAATTTATTGTATTTACACTGTAGTTCCCGTTTTATTGACATATTAACATTTTATATCTTTATTCTATGTCTATATTTCATATACTTATTAATGTTTGATTTAAGTGTTGTTATTAGAATTCTATTTATTTGATGTATGTATAAACATTTATGTTATCTACATTAATAAATCAGATTCAAATTCACATAAATATTTAATTTTTTTATTTCAAAATACATAATATTAACAAATAAAATTTATTTCTCTTAACCCTTAATTCTACAAAATTTATTGTGTCCTGGTGTTTTGTTTTCAAAAAATGGGATCCCTATACATGACATATATATATGTGTGTGTGTGTGTCATTTTTACTTATCTTAGTTTGTAAATTTTCAGATATGGTTTAAAATACATAAACAATATATTAAAAATCCTATTAATGAAAAAAAGTTCTTTAACATGGCTTAATTTCAATATAATAATATGCATAATATTTTGCCACACACAGTATATCTCAACTGAGTATATAATGATACTAAAATCAACCACAGTGTTGCTATGGTATGCTGAGAAATGTGCCAAGAAATTATATCGTAATTTTCCACTGAACAATATCAAGATTGTTTATATTATGCCAACAGCTGCACAATTTTGTACTTAGGGAGAGTGTATGAAAATTTACCTCTGGAAGTAAAATATGATCTTTCAGTGAAGGGTGAGGTATAGGGACTAGTGGGTAACTGAGTTTTATATTTTGTCAAAGAGGTCAAAGGCTAGAAAAGTTTCAGAAACCATTTTAGAGGATCACTACCAAAATTGCACAAACTGTTTAGTTTTATTTATTTTTTTATGAAGCTCCCACACATCAAAGATTTTTTTTTTTTTTTTTTTTTTGTTGTTGTAAATCTATAGCACATTTAAACCATGGATAGGTAAGAATTTTTTTCTATTTTTGTAAATTCTATATATATATATTTTTTTGTATTTTTATTTATTTATTTTTATGTAGTCTGGACTTGCTCTATAGACCAAACATGGAATTTTTTCAAGCCACTTTACGCCTTTAATAATAAGTAGTGAGACAGTCTCAATACTAGTCAATAAAATTCATCTACAACCTAAAGACAAATCACAAACATCCATTCCCATAACAGGATTTAAACCCGTAGCCTGTTGGTTAAAAATGTTTTAAAAACTCATTTAAATAATAAAATTAATAGTACATTATCTTTAAGAAAAAATTCTAAATGAATTAATAGCATTAATGTTGCAACAAAATTAGATGTTAAATAGTGAATAAATTAAAAGAAGCAAAATATTATTTAATACTACTAGAGAGTACTCTTGAATGCAGTCACCAGGAACAAATGGTGACTACAATCAGGTCATTTTTGACCTGACTGATCTATTTCTAAAACTTCAGAATTAAATATGAACTTTTTGTGGTTTTTATTGAAATATTCTATATACCTGGACTAAGTTTAGTTACAGAATTCCACAATCTAGGTATAAATGTAGATGACAATGTCACCAATGTGTGTGGCAAAATAATGGAGTTCAAAGACATCTATTAAACTTAAATCCAGGTGCATTTTAAGTTCCTTGCATACAACATTCTTTAACTTTAAATTTTGAAAGCGGTTTTATTTTTTAATATAATCCAGCAGTTATATACTTTTTTTGTTGCATCAACCGATAGATGGCATATTTTTAAAATATTACCAAATTTAACACTAAAAAGATTTTGGATACACAATGAAAATTACAGATAGAAGCAATAAGACCAATCAGAACAATCACAGTTGGGTAAATTGTATGATGTATTATGCAAAGCATCATACAATTTTAGCTGCATAAGAGATGCAGCTAAAATTTTTAGTAGTATTATTTTGACTAAATTTGGAATTATATTTTTAATATAATCCAGCAGTTATATAATTTTTTGTTGCATCAACAGATGGACAGCATATTTTAAAAAAGATTACCAAATTTACACTAAAAAGATTTTGGATGCACAATGGAAATTACTGTTAGAAGCAATAACACCAATCAGAACAATCAGTTGGGTGAATTGTATAGATGCATTAGTTTACATTAAAGATAATGAAGAAAGGATTGTGTGGTTTACAAACTAGGGATGATGCAGCATTATCGTGTGATGATACATAAGTGTAATAAATCCAGTGAGCAAACAATTACAATCGAATAGAATACCCAAAATCGAATAGAACAATAGAATACCCAAAGCAAAGATGTTTATAATCAAAAGTAGTAATTAAAGAAAACATAAGAAGGTCATTTTGATTATGACAGTTGCTGAATATGATTTTATGTTAAAAAAAACAACAGAAAAGTAAATATTTTTGCTTTTTTTGTTGTTTTATTAATATATTATTATGTTTGCATTTTGTTTAATTATTAAAAATAGTGCGTTGTTTTCCTTACTGTAAAACTTATGTTTCAAAATGTTAAAATAAATTTTATCTCAACCATAAACTCACTTTAACATATTCATTTCAATTTAGGAGAGGCAAAATAGTATTTGCCTAATGATGGCCCTGATAATAGCCACATGTGTGTGCATGTGTGTGTGTGTCATGAAGGGAGGAATGATATGGGTACAGATGGTAGGTATCTGCAAGACAAAAAATGTAGTGTACTGAATGAAATGAGCTGAAGACTGTTCTTAAAGCACCAATAAACTATAATATAAATAATCTTTACATTAATTACACTGTACAATATTAAAATTTAACTTAGGACAAAAATAGGTGATTTTAACATAATTATCATCATCATCACCAAATTCCTGATATGTGTTCTGAAAAGGTGTGAAGGATGCTATGATAGTACTATACAAAAGTTTACATTACTACTAACTGCCTGTCAGTAATTTTTTTTCTCCAAATTAGTCTACTGTATGTCACAGCTTCAGTACTCTCAGATCTTATATTTAGGTCTTCCAATGTACTTCTAACTGTGAGGAGAGAGAAGGATGGTTTGGAAAGTTCTGATAACACCTAGAACAAAAATGATATTTAAGCAACTGATATAACCACAAGAAAGAACATACTAGTAGCAGAGTTATGAAGGTAACTTATGTTCTTATATCCTCGTGCATTCTTTCTTGTGGTTATATCAGTTGCTTAAATATCATTTTTGTTCTATGTGTTTATCAGAACTTTCCAGATCTCTCGTATATCAATCCACATAGATCTTGGTCTCTCTAGATCTTCACTTAGCATCCTAGCATCAAATGCCCATTTGGATAACCTTTGATCATATACATGGTACTAATGTACTATAGGTTGATTAACCAACCTCTCGTCTATGGGTTCAACATAACAATAAAAGTCCCTTTTTGTTTAACAGACCATACCACCTAAGGTTAACACTCTGCACATACAGCTGTTAATATATTCATTTTTAATATGAATCTGTCATTGATGCTATCTGTTCACTCCTCTAATTTTTCTCAGCAGTTTCATATCTGCTGCATTGGATCCATGTGCCTGGTAATGACACAGTGACAGAACGCTTTCCCATGCTTGGTTAAAGTGCCCTGCAAAACACCGATGAGCAGACCAAATTCATAACTAATGTAAACAGCACATTTGATGGCACTTCATCTCCATCATATGTATGAGCTAAATTGGATCTTACCTTCAGCCAGCAGACGAGGTCATCAATTACATCATTGGATGGAGGAAAAAACATCAAAATGGTGATGTTTATGGAGACAATAAATGCTGGTGTAAAAATGAAATACTACATTATGAAAACCAAAACTCAAACAATACATAGGAAATGTGCGTTTTTTTTTTTTGGCCAACAGTAAACCTCACAGAACCTTCCAAATCTATTTGACAAACACGTGCAGTCTCAGTTCCAACCTCAATAATGTCCATTTCCATCTCCAGTGTGTAAAACTTCACTTGCTTTTCCTGATAGGAAACCCAAGTTTCAACTTCCTCAGTACTACTCATCTCAACTCGCCCAGTTGCACACTCTATTACTCATTTCGTTTCAAAGGTGAAATCTATGTCTATGCACGTTTTTGCTGATTATACCATTCCAAAGAAGGTAGCAATAAGAAGAATACTATTTTGATTGCAATCTCTTTTGGCTGAAAATCGTCCTATCTCATTGTATCAAATTCTTTTTCTGACTACCTTTCTCTTAATGCCATTCTGAACTTTTAGATTTCCTTTCTTCAGTCTAATTTTCCTAACAGTGAGGTCATCTTCCTTGATGATTTTACTATCAATAACACCAACTGGATCATGCAGGCAGAGATGCTGAGATATTTGCTATCATCAATGACCTTACACAAATCATTCACAAGCCCATTCAAATACCAGATATCCTACAATGATTCTCCAAACACCATGGACCTCATCATGGCCCTTCTTAGTATACTACGAATGCTGTCTGTCATTAGGTAATTCAGACCATAATCTAGTGCTAATCACTTTCTCCATAGAGGAACATGCATGCACCCACATGTTGTATGGCACAATAAAAATGCAAAGGGTGATGATCTTCACGACTTCTTTCTATGACTCATTTGTTTGGTTAAAATGCTGTTCCCAATCTTCTGATCCAAACATATGTACTGAACATGTCACTGAAATAATCCTCACTGGTAAGTAAACATTTATTTTCCATTTCAAAAATGTTATGGCTGTACAAGTGAAGACTAAGCATACAGTAACTGGCTCTCATCCCAAACTCCATTTTCCTTTGCTGCTTATACCAACACATGGAAGTTTCAAGAAACCTATTAACTTACCCAAAAGGGATTTAGAATCATGACTTCAATATTTTGCCAAAGCCTCCAGTCATAAATTCTGTATAACTCAGTTCCATCACTGCATCATCACCCACAGAAAAAAACTTTCTTTAAGTTTCTTAATTTTACTATAATTCACATATTGCTGACCCTGGCAAATACTCCTCTCACCATTCCAAACACTCACCGAAGAATGTCCTCTTTAACATTTCATCAGAAAGAAATCAGAAGGGTTTGACACAAATGTCTCCTGGTCCAGATGGCATTTCTCCAACTGCATTAAAAGTGTTTGTTTCAGAGTTAACTCCCAATGCATGTTGCTGTTTTATGTTTCATATTCTACTATCTATCTTGCAGCATGGTAATTAGCTCACATACAACCTATTCCTAAGAAAGGAACAAATCCATCAACTCTTCTTTTATCTTAAAAGCACTCAACTAATTAATAATCACCAACATGGATTCCAGGGTGATCAGTCATAACTTCTGTCTAACACAGCTTTCACCACTATTACACTCTGATGGTTCTAACGAATCATCACCCACAGAAAAAAAAAAAGCTGACTGTTTAACTCCTTACTATTCCTATAATTCCTGTATGACTGACCTTGGCATCCCCCTTTCCCCATATGGACTCCAGCACTGTCAAATCAACAGACAGATCTCTCTCTCTCTCTCTTAGCATAAGTACATTACAACTATTGCTTCCTTGGTATCCAAACAATTAGGATTTCTCTTCTGTTAAACATCATTTTATCTCTGAACAGCTATTAACCCTATACAAATCCACTCAACTATTGAATACTAGTCACACATCGGAGGTGGTGACTTTATGAGCTTCCTAAAAATACTTGACTCAATATAGAAGAGAGTAGTTGGGCTATTAACTAAATTCCTCACCAATTCACTCCATCCGCTCTCACACAGGTGCACAATTTCTGCTGCTTGCATCTTCTACAAATACTTTCATGGCCACTGTTCATCTGAACTGGTATCAATAATCCTCTGCCCTCTTATAAATCCACTGAAATGTACAGCAACTACTCAATGCTTCTTCACAGTTCAACTCTAAACCCACAGAATAAATTTCTCCTTTCCCATACCCCCTTCTACTGCATCTCTTTGGAATATTTTCACATAGGGAATACAATCTGAAGCTCAACTAAATGTGAACAAGTTCCTTTTTGTCCATCCATGGTATTGAGGTACTGTAGGTTTCCCAATCTGATGCCATCATCTCCTGTGTATGGGATTACGATAAAAACTTATTTCTAACCCAGCTCTCAGATTCATAGGTTAAAACTGGTATGAACATTCCACTCAATAGATACTTTAGTGTTCTGACTAATTGTGCATTTGTCATGATATCAGGATTGTGAAATACTGATTATGAAGACAGATTGAGAATTTGTATACTGCAGACACTAGCAAACAGGAAAAAGAGGAGGGGGGGGGATATGATTGATTGGAGAACAGGGCATCCTTGGAATCTGAGAATGAATGCTGCTAAGATGGGGGTGAGGGATAGATTTTTCTCTCAGTGGTGCATGAGTGGAATGGATTATCATTGTATGTTGTGTGTACAAGCAGTGTGAATGAATTCAAGAACATGTATGATAGCTGGTGTATGTAGTATATGGCCTCCCTCGATGAGTCCCTGACTCCCTGGAGGTCTCTCTTAATAATAGTAATATTTAAGTCCATGTTGTTTCGCACTTTGCAGAAATATCTGATATCATTTAGAATTCTATTAATAGAGTATAGATTATAACCATTCTCTTAGATAATCTAATTCTTGTTTCTTTTTGTTCTTTTCACTAGACATAGTATATGTTCTGTTTTTTTAAGGGCTTTCATAATACCCTCTTTTTTGATAGGATAATGGTGAGAAGTAGAATGCAGATTTACCAATGATGAATTTCTTCATGTATGCTGAGAAAGTTAATTTGTTCTATTCAGTGACTGACATGGGAACATCAAGCCAAGGAAATGTTCTGTTTCTTCAATTTCTGTTGTAAAAGTATTTTAGTGTTTAAGCTATTCAAGAAATTACTGAAACTATGAAGTGTTTCTTTCGATCCTGGCAAGATGAAAAAAAAAAAATCATTGATAGAATGCAGTCATATTTTAGACTTAGCATAGTATTTTTCAATGAATATCATCTTTAAAAAGATTCAATATATACAGGGTGTTCGGGATAAATTTGACAGTTTCGTAAGGAAAAAGAAAATCTTCTTTGTATCTATTAAATTTAATGAATTGACAAAAAAAATTACAGGCAGAGTTAATTACAATACTATCAACAAGATTTACTCAAAATAACCACCATTAGCATCGATCACAGCTTCAATTCTGCTTCGGAACCTCGAACAAGCTGATGCTACAGTCTCCCTGGGAAGGGCCGCAAAAACTGTTTTAATTTTATCCATTAACTGGGCTTTTGTATTACTGGAAGTGTGATTGGTGTCTTTTTCAACTGCGCCCCATACAAAATAATCCATGGGGTTAAGGTCTGGGGAGTTTGGAGGCCAAACATTTGGACTGGTGAAGTCGTAGAAAATTTCAGACAACCATTTTTGACTTTTCCCAGAGGTGTGGCAAGGGGCCGAATCCTGCTGCCATACATACGGCTTACCATTGGCTACCCTTGTTATCCAGGGCTTGACTACAGTTAGCAACTCCACGAACAAAGCCCGAATTCCAATGCCAGGGTTCTTCAACACCTGTTCCTGCAGATTTGCGAGGAATTCTGCTGTACGAACGCAATCAGATCGTCTGCTAGGGATCTTTCTTCTTGCTACATCCTCGTAGTCACCATTGCAAGTCTCTAGTTCATGCCTGATTGTTTTTACTGTATTAAGGGAGCATTGGGCAGCAGTCGTAATATCCTTATTTTGATGGCGGGCACGAATCATCATGATACAAGTTATTCTCTTCCATGATTCAGGTGGGTTCCAGCTATCCATCCTTTCTGACATCTTGTATATGAATGAAGAAGGGTCCAAACTTTTAAATGAAGAGAAGTGTGTGTTAATACATGTAACTTACGGAAAAATATAATTAATTATAAATATGTCAAATTTATCCCGAACACCCTGTATATATATATAT
This sequence comes from Typopeltis vanoorti, assembly GCF_054136105.1. Lineage (NCBI taxonomy): Eukaryota > Metazoa > Arthropoda > Arachnida > Uropygi > Thelyphonidae > Typopeltis > Typopeltis vanoorti. The sequence continues at coordinate 63,015,199 of NC_143568.1, forward strand.
ATATATATATATATATATTTTAGCTAAAGTTTTCTTACCTCATCATCAGTATAGGATGGGTACTTGCCATTTTTCGACATGAGAGATCAAGATCATCCATTCTTTCTAAACATTGTTTGGAGCCATCAGTTGTTGCCAGAGATGTCAATAAAGTATGTGAAATGACATCTAACTAAAAAAAAAAGTAAGTCTGTAGACAACATATTTCTTTAAAAGCCTTCAGAATCATTACTATGAGCATTTTAAAAATTTTATGCCTAATATATAAGAATGATTGTTGAATGGAACTAATAAAATGCTAACTAATAGTCCTATATAGTCCTAATGTTTTTAAAATGATAATACATCAGAACAAAATCATTTTTGTTAGTGGCAGGAACAAAGAGAGAGCAATGCCAATGGGAAAAAAAAAAAAAAAAAATTAACTTTCAACTACAACAATTTTGCAGTTTCCAGTTGGAAAGATTATTTTTTTTTTTTGTGCATCATTTCATAGGGAGCCCCAATCTGGAGTAAATTTCCACTCTGATAAAGTTCCATAGTGAATGGCTTCAAAATCTATTCACTCAAAAATGGATAGCATAAGTTGCAGTAATTATTTACTGCACAACTTATGCAACTTCAGCATTGTAGTTGAGCTGCTGTTTCTATATTTATTTATGTTTTAATCTTAGATAGATTATACAGATTTCAAAGATTAAATGAAATTTGCTGAAGAACTATTCATTGAGAACTTGCATTATTAGAGAGAGAAGAAACCTGTTTGGTACATTTGATAGAAATGAAGAATTCAAAGAAAGATTTGATTTTTGTAAAAAAAAACACTTTTGGAAATAAAATGAAATATATATTGATCTTTAATTGACCATGATTTATAAACATCTAATGCCAATAAGTTTTGTCCATGGGGCTGTCTGGCTTCTTCAGGGCTTATAACGGCAAGAGAAAAAAAACTCACAGTGGCTAGTACAGAGAAAATGGAGTAACACTATCGTATAATTTAAAAAGAACGTGTAACGTTACAAGGTTGGAGTGTGTTGTGTTAGTCACTGTTATGAGAGCACACTCTGTAGTTTTGATCAAAATTAAATTCTGGCAGACTGAGTGACCTTATTAAGGTTTTCCATTTGTTAGCTATTATCATTCTCTGGTTTCTGTTAAGATTTTCTTCAAAACGGAGGACTACAATGGCTTCCTTGAAATTTCTACAATGGAAATCTTCTTCTAGGTAAGGCATGGAGCTGCTATCCCAATCAATGGTATGGTTAGTAATCGCGAAATGATGGGCTAGACCTGAGTTGTCTATTCTGTTGTTATTAACATCTCCTACATGTTCTTTTTTTTTCAGATTTTGAGGCTTCTTGACGTCTGTCCCATATAGTTTAGACCACAAGCACATGGGATGTTGCATGCTCCAGCGTGTTTGAAAAAAGCATTGTCTTCAGGCGATCTTAAAACGTGACGGACAGTCTTGACCAGATTGAACGCAACTCTGATGTAGAAAGGTTTAAAAGGTTTTGCGATCTTTTTCGACACTGTACCTGCATAAGGAATAACTATGGATGAACTGTATTGAGTGATAGTAGATTGTTGTTGTTGTGGGAGGTTGCTATGAAGAATCTTGTTGATTAAATTCCTTGGATAGCCATTTTTTATTAATATCTCTGATATATGAGTAAGTTCATCCTTCTGAGATGATGTTCGTGGCTCTATTTTTGAGCATATGTATTAGGCTGAGCTTCTGGGAAATATGATGAGTTGATTTGAAATGAAGGTAGTGTTCAGTGTGTTGGTTTGCGGTAGACTGTTAGTTTGATATGTCCATCTGCTAGTTTCTTGATTAGAGTATCCAAAAATGGTAGTTAATTATCTTTTTCTAGTTCCAAAGTGAATTGTATTTTTTGATGAAAACAATTAATTTTGGTTAAAAAGTTCAAAACAGCTGCTTTTGTGTCCCTCCAAATTATGAAGACATCATCTACATACCTCCACCACACTAAAGGTTTTGGGTCTAATTTTGAGAGGATGTCTGTTTCTAGTTTTCCATGAAAAAAAAGCTGACTGTTTTTATTAGTTGTTCATATATTGTTTTCATATCTTCATTTAGTTGTTCATATATTGTTTCATTCCATTTAAAATAATTAGATTTAAGGCAATGACGAAAAAGGACGTGGTATCTTTATTTAACAACATCCCAGTAGAAGAAGTTATCAGTATCCTATACAATCTCTTCCCTGAAGATACGGCTCACCTTTTTCGTCATTGCCTTAAATCTAATTATTTTAAATGGAATGAAACAATATATGAACAACTAAATGGCTTACTATGGGCAGTCCCCTTTTGCAGCCCTGTGCAGATCTGTTCATGGAAAAGCTAGAAACAGACATCCTCTCAAAATTAGACCCAAAACCTTTAGTGTGGTGGAGGTATGTAGATGATATCTTCATAATTTGGAGGGACACAAAAGCAGCTGTTTTGGACTTTTTAACCAAAATTAATTTTTTTCATCAAAAAATACAATTCACTTTGGAACTGGAAAAAGATAATCAACTACCATTTTTGGATACCCTAATCAAGAAACTAGCAGATGGACATATCCAACTAACAGTCTACCACAAACCAACACACATGGATGCTACCTTCATTTCAAATCAACTCACCATATTACCCAGAAGATCAGCATAATACATATGCTCAAAAATAGCGCCACGAACATTATCTCAAAAGAACTCTATGATGAACTTCTTAGACATTAATAAAAAATGGCTATCCAAGGAATTTAATCAACAAGAGTCTTCATAGCAACCCCCACAACAACAACAACAACAACAACCTACCATCACTCAATACAGTTCATTCATAGTTATTCCTTAAGCAGGTACAGTGTCGCAAAACTTTTTAAAACTTTCAATATCAGAGTTGCGTTCAAACCAGTGAAGACTGTCTGTCACGTTTTAAGATCGCCAAAAGACATTAATCCTTTTTTCAAACATGCCGGAGCGTACAACATCCCATATGCTTGTGGTCTAAACTATATAGGGCAGATGTCGAGAAACCTCAAAATCCGAAAAAAAGAACATATAGGAGATGTTAATAACAACAGAACAGACAACTCAGGTCTAGCCCATCATTTTGCGATTACTAACCATACCATTGATTGGGATAGCAGCTCCACGCTTACCTAGAAGATTTCTGTTGTAGAAATTTCAAGGAAGCCATTGTAGTCCTCCGTTCTGGAGAAAATCTTAACAGAAACCAGGGAATGATAATAGCTGACATATGGAAAACCTCAATAAGATCACTCAGTCTGTCAGAATTTAATTTCACTCAAAACTACAGAGCGTTCCGTTTTAATTTTTAATTTATACGATAGTGTTACTCCATTTTCTCTGTACTAGCCACTTTGAGTTTTTTTCTCTTACTGTTATAAGCCCTGAAGCAGCCGGACAGCCCCATCTTCAAAACTTGTTGGCATTAGATGTTTATAAATCATGGTCAATTAAAGATCAATATATATTTCATTTTAATTATATGTTTGAATGACCAAATATAATCTAAACACTTTTGGAAATCCTTAATTTAGTCCATCGTTGAAGAATATAATTCTAAAATTAAAATAAATTCCGAATTTTCAAAGAAATGATCACTACTGTCTATTGGCTATTGAGCCTAACACATTTAAGAGGTGATTAGTCCTCCACTTAACATGTTATATCAGACTGATGCTGTGGACAAGTGTTTGAGGAGAAAGAACACAGTGTTGTGCTTCTTGTACACCTTGCATTATTTGCAAACCAATAGCACATTTTGCACCATGGGTGGGCTAAGGATTTTTTTTTTTCTATTTTTATCAATTTTATATATTTTTTGTATTTTTAATTTATTTTTTACATAGTCGCTGCTCTGGAAACCAAAGTAGTCCCACCTAAAGTTGCAGTCCAAGAAAAGGATGTGAGAAAGGCTTTTCTGAAGAGCAGGAGTAGATGAAATAAATGAGAAGTTTGCTTGGTAACCTTAAAGTCAAACTATATGGAATTATTTCACTTATTCAGCTGGAGCAGATTTTTATATCCATGAGAGCAGAAAGGAAGATGAAACAGTAGCTGGGAGAAGGAACCTTCTGTAGAAAAGGAAATTTTGACAAAGTTGCAAACGCTGAAGTTTCCAAGGAAGAGAATTTCATTGTTTGGACATTTAGACTGCAGAATATCAATCTTCAGAGATAAATGATAGTTTGGGTTTCACATGATGAGTCTTAGGAGGCCATGGAGGTGCCTGTGCAATAATAACAGAAATAAAAGTGAGAGTAGTTAGTTATTAAAACTTGGAGAGCGATAAAAACAACAGGAAAATGATGAGCTGGAACAGATCAAAAAGAGCATTTTTGGTCTGGCCTCATCCTGGTCTGCAGAATTGCTTTACCATCTTTACCTCAAATGATGGAAGTTGATGCAAGAGTTCCTAAATGTAGTACAACGTGATGTGTCGCAACTTGATAATGTTTCTATGAATGTGAATGATGAAGAGAGCACTACCAAAGCAGAAATATTATTATTATTGCACAGGCACCTCCATGAAGTCCTAAGACTCATTGAGGAAGATCTAAACATATCAACATAATGTTGATTGTACCTCCTTGAAACCATTAACAGACAAAACACACAAGACTGACTTAGGCAACGCATTCCATTCATTTGCCACTCTCCAAGTGAAAAATCTAGTCCTAGATTTTTCTAGTTCATGAACAGGAAAAATGATATAAGTATGATTTGGTATAATGGTGGAGTTCCAACATTATTACATCAAGGACTTGCTCCTGTTAAACACAGGTGACAAGAATTTTTTTTTTTTTTTAATTTTAAATGTTTACCAAAACAAGAACATCTACTGTTTAAATTATTCTTTCTATCTCCAAAATATTACACTACATATATTACTACTTTTTTTATTTATTTATTATTCTCTTATCTGATTTTCTTGACTTAATTTTTCAATCTCATTTAGTGTAAAAGCATTACTGTTTGATTCATCTATAATGAAAAGTGGTTGTTTATTTGGTAAAAAGTTCTTCCTCATCACTACATGACTTGATAGTACTAAATTAGTAATTAAAAATCTCTCTCTCTCTCTCTCTCTGAATACTCTATAAAGCACCATTAGAAAATGCAGATAGTGAGATCCCATTATTGATGACTAGGATCTCATCACCTGAATTTTCTAAATGCATTTCCTACATTTTTCCAAAATGAATGAAAATGCCCAGTAAGTCAACATTTATCAATGTGTTATCAACCTGACAAAAAAATAAAGAAATTATATATTTTTACTATGTCAGTACAATAAACAATTTACATTTGGAATCAGTTTTCTAGCCACACATGCAAATTAAAATCAGAAATTGAAAATGGATTTAAAAATTCAAATCAGATAATACATACTTTACTGAAGGAAGACTGGGTAACATGTACTTTACTAAAAACACTAATTTCCCATGCATCTGTCAATAAGCTAGGCACCTGAAGATACATATGTAATAATAAGTGTCGACCCATATTACTCTTGCTGCTGTAATCAAAAACAGGATTTTAAGCTTCAGTAATAAGGACACTGCTAAAATTATTGCTTAAACTGCTAGATGGTTAACATTGATAAATCATCAAAAATTCACAACAATTTCTAAAATTTTCAAATTTATTCTCAGGGACTGTAATAAAATGACAAGCATCTTATAGAGCATTCACAAAAGAGTGAAATTTTAAATGCAAATATTTTTGAAACCAAATTACTGATGACCATATTTTGTCTCTAAAGCAGGGTTTCTGGATTATGCAAGAAAATAAATAAAAAAAAACACATAAAATCAATAAATTTTATTGATTTTATGTAAAATTAAATTTAGTCCACACAGTATAAATGTACTATAGGTTTACAATTAAATCATTTGTGGGTGGGAGCTACATAAAATATATACAAATTAATGTATTTATTAATTTGTATATATTTACAAATTTGTAAATATAATTTGTAAATATATACAAATAATTAATGTATTTATTACAAAGAACATTTGTAATAAACATTAATTATTACTTAGCTTCATCATAGTAAGGAAATTATGCTAGTTTCAGCTGAGAACAAAAATTCTGAACAGAATTTTTGTTCTCAGCATTTCCCAGTGTTTATTTTACTTTATTTTATTGCAATTTGTATGCTAGAGAGGTATTGGCATTTTTTTTACTTTGACTTCTGAAGATGAAGTAAATCACACATGAGAATAATGGTTAATACTCAGAAGAGGCTTCGGGATATTTTGAGGAGACCAACAAAAATTCATAATGCATGCTGCAAACACATCAGAACACATAAGTCAAGGAAACAAATTGAATAACAAATATGCAGAAATAAGAAATAAGAATATGTTATTTGCATTTCATATTTATTTTTAATATTCAGTTGAAGCAAAGAAAAGCTGTAATAGGGAGAACTATTTTCATGTACAACAGATTTACTGCCTGCTCTGGTACACAGTTAAAAATAATCCATTGTTGATTTTCATTCTCTTACTTACTTATTCTTCTTCACTCCATTGGGAGCATAGGGCCTTGATCGCAGATCTCCATCTGATTCTGTTTTGTGCTCCTTGCTTCATCTGTGTCCAGATCTTTCCAATCTTTCTGAGGTCTTCATCTTTGGACTACCACTCTTTCTCCTTCCTTGCAAATTCCACTCTAATGCTTGTTTGACTTCGTCCTTTTCAGGTTTTCTTAGTACATGCCCTTTCCATCTCTATTTTCTCTGATTGATGTCAAACATTATTAGGTTTTTTTGCCATAACTCTTTATTGGATATCTTTTCTAGCCAATTTATTTGTAGAATTCTTCTTACAGATTTATTTATAAAGCTCTGAAGTTTTTTCCTAATTGCCTTTGTTGTTGTCATCCATGTTTCTGATGCACAGAGTAGAAGTGATTTGATATTTGTATTAAATAACCTGATTTTGTTTTTTAAACCTATTTGCTTTGATCTCCATATTTTCCCTAACATGTTAAAAAATATCTGTGCTCCTGCTCCTCCCTGTTTGTTTATTATTGATCCTAGGTAATTCAAGTTCTCCACGGTTTCTAAAATTTTACCATCCAGTACTATGTCTTCTTTTTGTTTATTATTTATTTTTAATCCAACAATCTTAATCAAGGCTTCTTCATTGCGTTTTATTGTTTCGTTTTCATATGTTGTTGGGTATGCCAGTAAACATATATCATCTGTATTCCAATGTATTCCTTTTGTGTTTTTCATGGCATTTCTCATAACCCAATCTACAACAATAAGAAATATTGTTGGGGAGAGAATGCAACCCTGTCTGCATATGATTTGTATTTTATATTTTTCATATTTTTTTAACTATGTTGATAATTTTACATGGTATACCATAATATGACATTAATTTCCATATTACTTTTCTGTCAATGCTATAAAAAAAGTTGATATAAAGATTTCAATGCAATTCTATTGACTGTTCTATTATTATTCTTAGTGTTGCTATTTGATCTATGCCAAATATTAGTGTTGCTATTTGATCAATTTAGAGCCAACATGACTTGTTGGCTCTAAATCCTGCTTGTGTTTCTCTTAGCTTTTGGTCTATTTCTTTTTTTTATTCTGTCTAGTATTATTGTTGTTAGTATTTCACTTGTTGTGTTTAATAATGATATTCCTCTCCAATTATTGCAATCAGTAAAATCTCCTTTTTTTGGTATTTTGATCAGTAACTCAATATTCCATTCACCTTCCTATTCTTCCAGCATCTATATTTGGTTAAGAAAAAATTGTTAGAGTATATTCACTGTTAAATCTATATCTGCTTTTAATAGTTCATTTGATATACCATCTATACCAGCTGCTTTTCCACTTTCACATTCTTTTAGTGCTTTTTGTATTTCACTTTTTTTTTTAAAAATTTCTTTAGTGACTATTTTTAATATTTTTTTAATTTTCTTTCTGGTATTTGAATTTCTTTTTCAGATTTTTCTCTATTCATTATCTATGAAGTATTCCACCCATCTTTCTATTTTGTTTTTATTATTTATTTTCTTGTTTGTCTTTAATAATATCTCCTCTTCTTCTTCTTTCTTGCCTATCATTGTTCTTGTAATATTATATAATATTTTAGTATCACCTCTATTAGCTGCAATTTCTGCCTCATTTAGTAGGTTTTCAATAAACTCTCTCTTATCTTTTCCTTGCATTTTTCTTAATCTCTTTATGTATTTCTTTATTTTCTTATATTTCTCTTGTAAGCTGATGTTATTCTCATCTTGTATTATTTTTTTCCTCAATTTTGAGTTTTGTGCGTGAAGATATCCATTCTTTGTCTTTTCTTCTACTCACTTCTACTTCTACGCACTCCTAGTATTTTTTCTGCAGCTTCAAGGTATATGTTTCTAATACAAGTCCATATTTCTTTTATGCTTCTGCATTCTTCATGTTTGTTATGTCTAGTCTGAGTAAGAACTTAATTTTCATTTTCTGGTTCTCATTAAAACTAATTAAAAGATGAAGAAATCTTTTTAATAATAATTTAATGCAAATATTTTATTCTCAGCAAATGCTAAGAATAAATTATTTAATCACAGCATAGAAATTTCAATCTTCTTTCAAGATGACTGTTGCCTTTATATACAATTAAAGAGAAAATAAAATAGAATAAGAATAACAGTTATAGTGCATGTTACATTTTCAACTGTTATTTTATTTTCGCTTTAACTGTAACTATGCATCAACAATGGTTGATGATTGGATACAGTTAAAGAGAATATAATGACAGAAGAATTTATTCTCGGCATATGTGAATCTTTTAATTAGTTTTAGTCATGTACGCTACTTATGCAACAACATTTCAACATTCATAACCACGAGAGGTGACAGGAAAGTATTCCAACTTTCATTTAGTTCGCATATCAGTGAACAAACATAAAAATTACTATTACACTTAATGATAAATTCTGAATAAAAGAAAGTTTAAAGCTGAAATGGTTTGGGTGGGCCATTTTAGTAGAAAAAACAGTGACAGCTGTAACTATCTGGACATGGTAAAGCTGTATCTGTTACTGCAGTTGGAAGATAATCAGTCAAATGTGGTGTTCCAGCAAGATGGAGCACTGCCATATTGGGCTCTTACATTACAAGAATTTCTTGACATGCATTTTCCAAGGTGTTGGGTTGGGCATGGTGGACCAATTCTGTGGCCTCCATGCTCACTCAATAGTATGCAGTTTGATTTCTTCCCATGGGGAATACATGAAGGACATTGTTTACCAGACCCTTATGATCTCCCATGATGAATTGAAGACCAGAATTATTGCTGTAATAGAAACAGTTTCACTGAATGATGGAGAACACTTGGAGGGAAATTGATTATTGCTTAGACAGTTTACATGCCACAAAAGTTGCAAATGTTGAAGTTGTTTAGCATTCTGCAATATTGATTCCATAGTAAAAACTTTATGAGTTACACTTTCATATTCTGTAAGCAGTTTTATTTTGTAGTTTCCAGTTTGAAAATCATAAATTATACCACAGAAACCCAGAATAATTTAGAATCACGCTACACGTTAAAAAACGAAAGGAAAACTTCTGCATACATACATATATATATATATATATATATATATATATTATTAAGTTGTATGAAGAATAAAATTTGTATTATTTTATTGCCAGCCTGGTTGGCTGAGTGGTTAGTGCATTCGCTCTCCAGCCAAAAGGCTTGGGGTTCGAATCCTCCTGTGGGCATGCATGTTTGTGTTTGTCTGTGAAAATACTACTGGTGGTGGTGGGTGGTAGGTGGTGTTGGTATAATTGTGGTTCCTGGTAGATGGTGGAGACAGAGTTGTACAGTAGTTGCTCTCCCTCGATGAGTCTTTGGACTCCCTGGAGGTGTCATGTAATAATAATAATAATTAAAAATTACAAAATTAAATTACCTTTTTGAAGAAATTTAAAAACACAGGATATATTTGATAAAATATGTGTAAAAATGTATAAGGTTATACAGACTGCTAAAAAATGACTATGCTCATTAACACGGGAAGTGTTTCACACATTTATTGTACTGATGGGCCTTCTCATTGCTGTTTGTGTGCCACTTATGCATCATGCAGACAGGCTGAACTGATGATGCAAAGTTTATACAGCATGTTACTTGCAACTCTTTTGATAGCATTTTATTGCCACTTGTTTGTGTGCTGCTTCCATGTCGTTGCAATTTCAAATGCAACCAAACAAACACTTATTTCATGTAATTGAATATTGTGACAAATATTAGGACAATTGTGTTTTAGTTAGTTGCTGTGTTTGGCAGTGCAACAAATGGTTTTTCTTGAGTCTATGCAGCATAGTTTCTGTGGGAGGGGACATGTGTTTCATTAGGTAGTGTCGTTTTTATCCCAGTTATCTTTAACTGCACTATTTGCTGACAATATATTAGACAAATGTCTAATATATTGCAAATGTCTCTATATCTTATTCAGTGATACAATAAAACTACTTTTTTTCTCATCTGCAGTATAGTGGCTGTTAGTGATTTATATTTTGCAAACAAATCTCTTTCCATCTGTTCATAAGTTTTTTTTTTAATTATGTCTGTCATAAATGCAAATACGAAAGTCTAGAGTTTATAGGATTACATATTCTTCACTCTACTTCCAGATACTTATAACACAAGCACACATAATCTCACAGATGTAAATGATTCATAATCCATTTTACAGTACTGAAAGTATTCACGCTTATTTTTTCTCTTCCTTATATTTGCTATTCTTTACATCCTTTAGTAAATTAAGTATAGTAACTAATAATCAAATACATAATTCTCTTTAATTATTGTTTTTTTAATATATTCTGAAAAAAAAACATTCCTTTTCACCTATCCCCCCCCTCTCCTCAATACAAGATTAGCTACAATAGAAGAAACTGTTATGAAAAGTGGCACATTCAACAACATGCAGAAATGGATGCCGCTAATTTTGTTCACTTTGCCAGAAGGTTAGGTTTGCAGTAAGTGAGCTACTACTGCCCTGATGTGAATATGTTAAAGAAATGGTCTTCTAAACTGTTTTGGGAATCTTACCAATCTTTTTAAACTCTTCTAAATAAAGAAGGGTGACATTTTCACCACTAGACATTTACTTGCGAAATGACTGAATAAAAATGAGTCTATCAGTGTTTTTGCTATTTTTCTGCTTCTTGTTCATTTTGTCTGATATTTTCATGATTGCTGAACATGATTTAGAGTATCAAGAAGGCCTTGGTAATTTTGAAAACAAATGATTTGTATTCAAAAGTTGGAGATTAATTTAGTACCAGAGCTCCCTATCCATCAAATAACCACACATGGATCCCATTATCAAGTAAACAACAAATGCACTTGGGAAGTGTGATAACATACTGGCAATACAGCATGCAATGTTAACCTTTAAATTAACCTTACTAGCTGACAGATCATGGCTGAGTCATCCAGGACTGCTGATCCCACCAAAGCAGTAGATGCACATCGCAAGGATCTGCCTCTTCAGATGTTCACAGATCGCAATGCATAGCAAATGCAGTGCAAGGATGGTGGATTCAGTGATGGTGATTTAGAGATAGGAAAGCAAAACACACAAAATAATGCAAATTAATATTTTGTGAGGAAATGTCACATCTTTCATCATAATTAATATGTATGACTTGAATAGGAATAATTATTTTAACAAAAGTTTTTATTTAATCATATGTTTTATTTATTGAACAAAAAATGAAAGAGTTTGAGAACAGGAATCAAACCTTGGAGATTCAGTGGCAAACTGAAGAAAACATTGATTGATTCTGCCAGCGAGGCATGTGGTGAGGTTGTCTGCAACGATAAAAAAATCAGAACTCCCTGGTGGACACAGGAAGTTAAAGAAGCAGTGAAGGAAAAGAAGAAAGCATATCAAAAGTTCCTGTCAAATAAGTCAGCTTGTGCTCTTAGAGAAAACAGAGACAAATGCAAGAATGCTAAACACTGTGTAAAACTAGTTAAACAAAAGTCATGGGAGGACTTTTGCAAGAATATAGAAAATAAATATCAAGAAGGTGGCAAAATATTCTGGAGGTTGTTGAAGAAGCTTAGGAATGAAGGAAGGAGTGCTGTAAAAGGAGTTAGAGATGATGAAGGTGACATGAAAACGGGAGAAAAAGATATCCTTGAAGTATGGAGTAATTACTTTGAAAAACTGCTAAATGAAACAAGCAGTGATGACAGCACAGTGGTAAAAAACACTGACCAGGCATGCAGTCAGGAATACATGTCCATACTTGAAGTAGAAAAAGCCATCAAAGGCTTGAAATATGGAAAAGCTGCAGGAGTAGATGATTTTCGACCAGAAATGCTGAAGTATGGTGGTATAAGAGTCTTACAGTGGCTGCACTGCATAGTTCAGAAAGCCTGGACAGAGGGACGAATTCCCGATGATTGGAGTAGAGCTCTCATAGTACCCATATATAAAAAGAGAAATAAAACTGAATGTGAGAATTACAGAGGTATTTTCCTACTGAGTGTTCCTGGCAAGATTTATGCAAGTATACTCGAGAAACAGTTGAGAAGAATTGTGGAAGAAAAGCTTGGTGAAGAACAAGCTGGATTCAGGCCAAATAGAGGGTGTCAGAATCAGATCTTCACTTTACGACAAATAGTCGAGAAAGCATGGGAATATAACAAAGATCTGTATTTAAGTTTTGTCGATTTGGAAAAGGCATATGACAAGGTGCCAGGAGAGAAGCTATTCAATACGCTGCAGTTATATGGTGTCAATGGGGCATTATATCAAGCAATACTTAGTCTTTATTTGAGTTGCAAGTCAGCAGTTAGAATTGAAGGAAGTACAGGAAGATGGTTTAATGTTAAATCTGGTGTGAGACAAGGATGTACATTATCCCTCTCTGTTATTCATTATCCATATGGATCACATTATGAAAGAAAATGGTATTAAACATGATATCAAAATTGGAGATGTTAATGTCAGCTCTTTGCTTTATGCGGATGATGTTATACTTCTAAATAAATCCGCTACAAGTCTGCAAGATTCTCTGACTAAATTGAATAGCTGTTGTAATAGATATGGTATGAAGGTCAGCAATAAAAAGACAAAGACAATGAAAATAGGCAGAATCATTTAAGATGTCAACTGTGTTGTGAATGGAGAATCTGCGGAACAAGTAAAACATTTCAGCTACTTAGGTACGATTTTTACTGAAGATGGTAAATTAAATATAGAAATAGACAACAGAATCAAACAAGCTGGTATGGTGGGAAGTCAATTGAATAAATTCATATGGAATAAGAGAGAAATTAGTCGAAACACTAAATTAGCTGTATACAAGACAGTGTTCAAACCAATTTTAACTTATGGATTTGAGAGCTGGGTAAGAAGTAAAACACTTGACCAAAGACTAGAGACCGCAGATATGAGAGTCCTGAGAAAGATTAGAGGCATGAACAGATGGCATCAATGGCTATATCATATTAAAAACGAGGATATTAGGAAAGAACTTGACATTGTCAGCATCCAGGAATGCGTTAGCAGAGCTAATCTCAGGTGGTATGGTCACTTAAACAGAATGGGCGAAGAAAGATTAGCAAAACAAGTGTTCTCTGACAGGTTGGCAGGAAAACTTATACGTGGATTGATAAGGTACAAAGTGCCTTACACAATAGAAATATAAGATCTGATAATGTTGGAGTCTTGACAAGTAACAGACTGATTTGGAGGAAAATTGTAGATAGGAAGTTAGTAATGATGTAATTTTTTTCATGTAGTACTATCATATCCTGTACACCCCTTGAGGGTACATGGCAGGAATTTGATGATGATGATGATGTTTTATTTAATGCTTATGGTGTGGTTTTAACCAATGTTTTAGGAAGAGCAGGATGATACTTTAAATGATTCCATTAAAAGATATTACAATAATTTCATCCATATGTAAAAATTACAATTGTGAAAAATGGCAACATGTCAATTATCATTTGTTTCAAGTGGTTAGGCATATCTTTTTTTCCAACCAGCATGCAGTGGGTTTGAATTCTGCCACAGCATGGATGTCTGTGATTGTCCTTAGGTGGGAGATGATTTTCAACACTTAGTGTAAGTCTACTATCCCTGCTTACTGGAAGCCTGAAGAAGTTTAGAAAAGCATTGTTTGGTCTTAGAGCAGAGTTTTTACTATACAAAAAATAAATAAAAATACAAAAAAGACTTCCTTAGACCACCCACAATAGTAACATACCAAATAAGTTTACAAAAAACTTTTCACAGGTGAGTGTCACATGAAAAAATAATTACTTTGAAAGACTATTTAATAAAACAAGCAATGACAGAATAGTTTAGAAAATATTCAAGAGAAATGTAATCAGCAATACATATCAATATGCAAAGTAGAAAAAGCCATATTTGACAGAAATGCTGAAATATGGAGGTATAAAAGCTTTATAGTGGATGCCCTGTAATTAAGAAAGTATGATCTAAAGATTGAATTTGGGATGATTGAAAAAGAGATGTCACAGTAATCATTAATGCAAAGGGAAATGAACTGTATGTGGAAATTATAGAGGAATTTCCATATAGAATGTTCTAGTTAAGATTTACACAAGCATACTCTAACAGAAAAGTGCACAAAAGTAACATGCAGAATAAGCAAAGCTGGTTTGGTGAGGAGCCAGATGAATATATTAATATGAAATAAGAGAGAACATAGCTAAGATTGGTTTAAATAGGATCAGGAAGGAACAGATGCACTCACTACTTCAACAGGCAAACTATTCCACTCCCTCATGGATCTATGAGACAAAAATCTAGCTCTTATCCTTTTCACAACTATACATGAACTTAACTTCCACGGATGCATCCTGGTACTCTCCTCACCTTCCTTATAATGAAAAATTTTATCAACCAATATCCTATAATGCCCTCTCAAAAGTTTATAGACTTCTATCATATCACTCCTTTTTCTTCTATCTACCAGTGCCTGCAGCCTACATACTCTAAAATCTATCCTTGTAACCTATATTTCACAATCCAGATATCATATTTGCAATGTTTCTTTGCAGCCTTTCCACACCTTCTTTATCCCTTTTGGAACCCAGGAGACCGAATCTGCACATAGTAGTCCAGGTGCAGTTGTATCAAGGCCTTATAGAGAGGCAAACTGACTTCCATATTCTTACAAGTCAATGTTCACTTCAACATTACAACTATCCTCTGAGTTGGTTGTATTTGCAATTTTTGTTATGTGACCTTTGAACTTCAAATTTCTACCCACCATAATTCCTAGAGCAAACCACTGAGGATCTCTTGTCAGCCCCTTTCCAATATCATTAATGTAGATAAATGCAACAACGGTCCAAGGACTGATCCCTTGGCACACCACTGGTCACCTTAAATCTAGTAGATTAACATTCCCCATGTACCACTTTTTGATACCTATCCATCAGCTACCCACTTATCCAAGCTAATTGTTTATATTCCAATCACATCTTCTCTAGTTTATGCAACTTCCTTTCATGTGATATCCTATCAAACACCTTAACAAAGTCCAATAATGTCATAATGAATCCTTTCACTTTATCCAACTCAGCCATAATATTATTATAAAATATGAGCAAATTGCTCAGAACATGACACCCTTTTAGTAAACCCATGCTGTCTATTTTGTTCACCCATTTCTGTATATGAATTCTTACTAACCTTTTAAGATCTTTACAATTACTCCAGAGATATTGACAGGTTGATAGTTACACACATCATTCTTTGCACCACCATTGTGCAATGGGATTATCATACATTCATTCTATTCTGTGGGATTTTTCCTGAGAGCTAACACTCAAATTATAAAACATGTCAAATGCCTAGACAGTTTGGCTGAACATTCCTTTAGCACACATGCTGACAACCCATCTGTTCTAACTGCCAAATTCTTATGCAGGCTATGCAACAGCTATAAAACTTATAAACTATACCTCTATCTCTTCATTCAATGTCATGTTAGCATCGTGCACTGTGTTACATATACCTTGATAGATGCTGGTAAAGTGATAACTCATTATTTGAACTACCTCATCTGCTTCTGATACTAGGGTACCGTCTACATTCAGTAAAGTTATTCTTCCACTTTCATTTATTCTTTTACTTGTAGCATAATGATAAAATTCTTTTGGGTGGCCTTTAGTCTATTCAGCCAATTTCTTTTCTTACTCTTACTTAGCTTTCCATGCAATATTTTGCCAGCCTGGATGGCCGAGTGGTTAGCATATCTGCTCTCCAGCCAAAAGGCTGCAGGTTTGAATCCCGCCATGGATGTTTGTGATTGTCTGTGAAAATACTAGTGGTGGTAGTGGGCGGTAGATGGCGTTGGTGTGATGGTAGTTGCGGCTCTTTGTAGAGTTGGTGGACTGAGTGGAGACAGAGAGTTGTAGAGTGGGTGCCCTCCCTCGATGAGTCTTTGGGACTCCCTAGAGGTGTCACGTAATAATAATAATAATAATACTCATAAGTTTTCTGACCTGAGTTTTATATATTTCATAACTTCTCTCACTTTTATTCTCACAGTATTCCTTCCGCATCATCATTTTCTTATGGATCTCTTGTTTAATGAGATTGCACATCCATTTCACTTTTTTCTTTGAACTCTAGGGACAAATTCAGATACTGCATCATTTAAGCATTCTTTTGAAAGTTCTCTACACTGCAGATATAGTTCCCATTCAACAACTGATACCATGGAATCAAAGATAATATTCTTCTGAGTTTGTCATAATTTCCAGATTTGTGGTTCACCATATAACCTGTCCTGCTTGGAATATTCATATAGTTGGCCACTTCCCAGGTCAGTATGGCATGATTACTGTCACCAACTGGTGGCAAAATAGCACATCCTGAACTGAGACACCGTCTGACACTATGATAAAATCTGACAATTTGTCCTTGAGTTGCTTCTTTCATGTGCTGCTTGAGAAAATTATCATGCAAAAGCTCAATAAATTCTCCTTTGTTCTTATGAGTTTTCACTGATACCAATTAATATTTGGATAATTTAAGTCACCTATAATAATTACTAGTTTAGTACTCATCTGGGTAATATGGTGATGCATTTCCTCATCCCCAGCAAATTATGAGGAGATCTACGGCAAAACAAACCCCACCATATATTTCATCCTGTTAACCTCCACTTAGGGGTGCTTAAGAGTCAAAGCTGTATAACTGAAGAAATAGGGAGAACCGACCAGGGCTTCTGACCTAATGTCCAATCTTCACCTTCTCATGGTGCACTCTGTTGGGCATCTACTTGGATACTGAACAAATGAGGATGGGCTGGGAATTTGGGATTTAGATAAACCAAATTGCATTCTCATTAGTTAAACCAAAATAAAAAATGATGGTACAACATGACAAAATTTCATGCCAGCTGGGGCGTTGCCCGGTTAAACAAGGCCCCCGTTGTTTTCGATAGGGAACCAGGGCGAACAGCGAAAAGTCAGCTACTGGAACAAATCTGAAAACAAACCCCAACTCAACATCACCAGAGTTAAAGATTGGTACTATCAACGTAAGAAGCCTGAATGGCAAAGAAATGGAGCTAGCTGAGGAATTAGATAAGTACCAGATCGACATAATAAGGGTGACTGAAACAAAAAAGACCAAAACTGGTGAGATCTTTCTAAGCAATAAATACAAAATGTTATATTCAGGCAATGACAATCAAGGAAAAGAAGGAGTAGCCATAGTATTCAACACAAAATACGAGGCTAATCTTCTTGAATGGCAGTCAGTCTCAAGTAGAGTAATGTGGGCAAATATGAGAATGGGGAACTGGACAATGAGACTTATTTGTGCCTATGGTCCCACAGAAGGTTCTACTAAGGTACTTTTCCAACTGAAAAAAGAAGACCTGGAAGACCAATAGACAATGAGCCTGGAATCAATGTCAACGGTTTAAACATAAATAATATCAAATATGCAGATGATCTCGTCCTTATTGCAAGAACCCCAAATGAACTACAAAAGTTGATCAACAAGCTAAACGAAACCTGTAAAACATATGACATGACAATAAATATACAAAAGACAAAAGTGATGAAAATAGGGAGGAACAGAACTACCATCTCAGCCACCCTAAACGGAGAACAATTAGAGCAAGTAGACAACTTCATATACCTTGGATCAAAACTAACAGAAACAATAGATGAACTCAAAACAATCAAACACAGAATAGCGATAGGATGGACCACCGTGGGAAAATTACAGAAAATCTGGAAAACAAACAAGATATCTAAACAAGCCAAAATCAAATTATATGAAGCAGTAATTATACCAACAGTCATCTATGGAGCAGAAGTGTGGACAGTTAAAAAAAGAGAGGAAAAAAAACTGCTGGCATTTGAAATGAAATGCTTAAGAAAAATAAATAGAACAAGTTGGATAGAAAAGAAAACAAACATCACAGTCAGACAAGAACTATTGTATAAAAAGACAATAATAGAAAAAATTAGAAAACAACAACTGAGATGGTTTGGACACACTGTACGCATGGATGCAGACAGACTTCCTAACGTCCTAATCAATACATTTCCAACTGAAAAAAGAAGACCTGGAAGACCAAGAATTACCTGGCTGAAATTAATAAAGAACATCTCGGGATGCAGAACATATAAGGAACTTTTTCGAACAGCAAGGAATAGAGAAGACCGGAAGATCCTGATCAAAAGAAGACTCAACCCGTCTTAGACGGAAGAGAAGAGAAAAAGAAGAGAAGTGGAGGAATTTTTTGAGGCTTTAGAAAAAGCAACTGACACAATGAAAAAGGAAAAGTAGGTCCTTGTTGGGGATATAAATAGCAGAGTAGGAAATGATTGTGAGACATACAAAAATATTTTGGGAAAATTTGGATAAAAGAGCAAAGCTAATAATAATGGCAAATATCTGTTGGATTTTTACTCAGAACATGGACTGGTTATTACTAACACCATGTTCCAACATAAAAATGTGCACAAATTCACATGAAGGGAAGAGGCAAGGAATAAGAAAAGTCTCATTGACTATATTATTGTTGATAGTGATGTTTTCTCCCTGGTACAGGACACCAGAGTGAACAGAGCATTTGAAATTGGAAGTGATCACTATTTAGTCTTGAGCAGGATAAAATTGAATTTCATATTGAAAAGAATAACATGTAAGAAAGTTTTAAAGCGAATAAAAGTTGAGCAGCTCTCAGATGCGAACTGTAGACTAAAATACACAAAGATTACTGAAGAAAAAATGAAAGAGTTTGAGAACCTTGGAGATTCAGTGGCAAACTCTGAAGAAAACATTGATTGATTCTGCCAGAGAGGCATGTGGTGAGGTTGTCTGCAAGGATAAAAAAATCAGAACTCCCTGGTGGATACAGGAAGTTAAAGAGGCAGTGAAGGAAAAGAAGAAAGCATATCAAACGTTCCTGTCAAATAAGTCAGCTTTTGCTCTTAGAGAATACAGAGACAAATGTAAGAAAGCTAAACAGCATGTAAAACTAGCTAAACAAAAGTCATGGGAGGACTTTGGCAAGAACATAGAAAATAAATATCAAGAAGGTGGCAAAATATTCTGGAGGTTGTTGAAGAAGCTTAGAAATGGAGGAAAGAGTGCTGTAAAAGGAGTTAGAGATGATAAAGGTGATATGAAAACGGGAGAAAAAGATATCCTTAAAGTATGGAGTAATTACTTTGAAAAACTGCTAAATGAAACGAGCAGTGATGACAGCACAGTGGTAAAAAACACTGACCAAGCAAGCAGTCAAGAATACATATCCATACTTGAAGTAGAAAAAGCCATCAAAGGCTTGAAATGTGGAAAGGCTACAGGAGTAGATGATATTCGACCAGAAATGCTGAAGTAGGGTGGTATGAGTCTTACAGTGGCTGCACTGCATAGTTAAGAAAGCCTGGACAGAGGGACAAATTCCCGATGATTGGAGTAGAGCTCTCATAGTACCCATATATAAAAAGAGAAATAAAACTGAATGTGAGAATTACAGAGGTATTTTCCTACTGAGTGTTCCTGGTAAGATTTATGCAAGTATACTTGAGAAACAATTGAGAAGAATTGTGAAAGAAAAGCTTGGTGAAGAACAAGCTGGATTCAGGCCAAATAGAGGCTGTCAGAATCAGATCTTCACTTTACAACAATTAGTTGAGAAAGCATGGGAATATAACAAAGATCTGTATTTAAGTTTTGTCGATCTGGAAAAGGCATATGACAAGGTGGCGAGAGAGAAGCTATTCAATACGCTACAGTTATATGGTGTCAATGGGGCATTATATCAAGCAATACTTAGTCTTTATTTGAGTTGCAAGTCAGCAGTTAGAATTGAAGGAAGTACAGGAAGATTGTTTAATGTTAAATCTGGTGTGAGACAAGGATGTACATTATCCCCTCTGTTATTCATTATCTATATGGATCACATTATGAAGGAAAGTGGTATTAAACATTATATCAAAATTGCAGATGTTAATGTCAGCTCTTTGTTTTATGCGGATGATGTTATACTTCTAAATAAATCCGCTACAAGTCTGCAAGATTCTCTGACTAAATTGAATAGCTGTTGTAATAGATATGGTATGAAGGTCAGCAATAAAAAGACAATGAAAATAGGCAGAATCATTTAAGATGTCAACTGTTTTGTGAATGGAGAATCTGCGGAACAAGTAAAACATTTCAGCTACTTAGGCACGATTTTTACTGAAGATGGTAAATTAAATATAGAAATAGACAACAGAATCAGCAAAGCTGGTATGGTGGGAAGTCAATTGAATAAATTCATATGGAATAAGAGAGAAATTAGTCGGAACACTAAATTAGCTGTATACAAGACAGTGTTCGAACCAGTTTTAACTTATGGATCTGAGAGCTGGGTCAGAAGTAAAACACTTGACCAAAGACTAGAGACCGCAGATATGAGAGTCCTGAGAAAGATTATAGGCGTGAACAAATGGCATCAATGGCAATATCATATTAAAAACGAGGATATTAGGAAAGAACTTGACATTGTCAGCATCCAGGAATGCGTTAGCAAAGCTAATCTCAGGTGGTATGGTCACTTAAACAGAATGGGCGAGGAAAGATTAGCAAAACAAGTGTTCTCTGCCAGGTTGGCAGCAAAACGACCCAGAGGAAGACCAAGATATAGGTGGATTGATACAGTACAAAGTGCCTTAGACGATAGAAATATAAAATCTGATAATGTGGGAGTGTTGACAAGTAACAGACTGATTTGGAGGAAAATTGTAGATAAGAAGTTAGTAATGATGTAATTTTTTTCATGTAGTACTATCATATCCTGTACACCCCTTCAGGGTACATGGCAGGAATTTGATGATGATGATGAACCTCCACTTAATACTAGATAGCCTCAAACTCAATGGTATACAGAAAATTACCATTATTACTGTCATGTGTTTCGATCCTAACTGGACTCAAGCCATCTGATATCATTAGTACTCCCCTTTACCTCCCCTATCTCTTCTGTCATTCCTAAAAGTACTATATCCTTTGCACTTGATTCCAGTTACACCATCCAACTTTGAGAGCCAGGTTTCACTAATGCCGACAATTTGAGGCTACAATGTATTCACTCCAGCAACGACTTCAACCATTTGTTTCTAATGCATCTGGCATTTGTGTATAGATATAACAAGTTACCTCTTCTCTTTTTCTCATATAAATCTACGGTCTGCTTAGCCCAGTTAGGCAATTTTCTGTTTTCTCTCCCCACACCCACACTCAAAATGTCCAAACCCATGTCTCCATCCATTCAGCAGATCCATAACAATGCTCATTGAAATTCCTATCACTATTATATCTACACATCCTAGCTGAACTTAAATACAGACCCTCAAGCATTGTTACTAAGATGATCTGGTTTTCTTTACTCTCTGCATTATGCCTGATCCCAATAAGTAATTTCTGTAGGTACCTGATGCCAAATCCATTCAACTATATGGATTATATTATGCAGGAAAGGGCCATCAATCCTGATATTACAGTTGAAAATATTCAGTTTAGCTTTTTATTTTATGAAGATGATATTATGCTCCTTGATAAATCCAGTGTGTCTTCAGAATTCTTTGAATTTCTGTAACAAATTTGGATGAAAATCAGCAACAAAGGGAT
This sequence comes from Typopeltis vanoorti, assembly GCF_054136105.1. Classification (NCBI taxonomy): domain Eukaryota; kingdom Metazoa; phylum Arthropoda; class Arachnida; order Uropygi; family Thelyphonidae; genus Typopeltis; species Typopeltis vanoorti. The sequence goes on from NC_143568.1 coordinate 63,037,419, forward strand.
AAAAACCATAAAAATAGACCAAAAATTAAGAAAAACACAACCTGTATTCTCAATAGAATTATAGAACAAATGCAGCTTTTCAGCACAATTTTTAGTAAAGGTCAGTCACAAATTAAATATGAAAATAGATAATTTGATTATGAAATTATAAAAATTATGAAAAATATCAACTCATTGCTATCTATAAACCCATCAACCAAATTGACAACTTGTTACCTTCTCCAAAAGACAAACTCTCATGAATGATGCTATCTGGCATATATGAAGTACCATGCTCATGTAACTTGTCTTACTATAGACAAACAGGAAGGAAGATCTATAAATATGAAAATAGCTAGAATAAACAAAGCTGGTGTGGTAAGGAGCCAGCTGAATGAATTTATATGGAATAAGAGAGAACTTAGCCAATGGACTGTGTTCAAACCAATTTAAACTTATGAATCTAAAAACTGAGTTACAAATAAAATAACTGATCAAAGATTAGAGACCACAGATATAAAAGTTATAAGAAAATTTATGAGAATGAATGGATGGCATCAATGGCAGTATCATATTAAATATGAAGATATAACTATAGAATAACACATATGCCACAGTAAATAACTTTTTTTATTATGTAAGTAATTCATCTTATGTATCATAAGACATCATCAGTACAATTATCGAACAACAATAGAAATTGAATTAAAAAAAACAGCAGCACACACGCTTAAATTAGAATCCCTACATGTATACAGTTTGATATTTTTTCATAATTTTTGCCAAACATTCAGAGATGCCTTAAATATATGGCATGAGTCCTGTGGGCTTCTTCTTGTCTGGGTTGATTTGTAGGAGAGTAATTTGGTAAAAATTATGAAAAATATCAACTCATTGCTACCTATATACCCATCAACCAAATTGACAACTTGTTAGCTTCTCCAAAAGACAAACTCTCACCAATGATGCTACCTGGCATATATGAAGTACCATGTTCATGTAACTTGTCTACTATGGACAAGTAGGAGGGAAGATCTATAAATAAATGTATCTCTGACCATCAAAGACCACATCCGTCTTATCAAATCTTACAAATCTGGTATTGCACAACATGGCATCGAAAACACTAACTACAGGATCCAATGGCAAAATACTAAGCTACTACATAGATCTAATCTTAATTGGAATGACTGTCTCACTATTCTAAGTTTGGAAAATTGTTATCCCCAATTGTATTAAATAATTTATCTGTTATATTTTAATTTAATTAGTTTTCATTTCAGTCCAGTAGTTTTAATCCATGAACATGCAGCTGCATACATAGAGGGATTCTAATTTAAGCATGCTACTGTTTTTTGAATTCAATTCCTATTGTTGTTTGATAATTGTGCTGATGATGTCTTACGATACATAAGACAAAATATTTACATATAAAAAATTTATTTACTGTGGCATACACGTTATTCTATAGTTATGAATACCCAACAGGTTTCACTATATTAAAAAAAAAAAAAAATGAAGATATAAGGAAGCAACTTGCATTGTTAGCATTAAGAAGGGCTAATTTCATGGTATGATCATTTAAAAAGAATGGGAGAGTAAAAGCAAAACAGGTATTTAATGCCAGGATGGGAGTAAAAAGATCCAGAGGAAGACTTCTAAATGCATCAAACTGCATCTAGATGATTTGATGCAATTAGGAGTGCTTTAGAAGACTGAAATATAAGATCTGACAATATTGGAGTCCTAAAAAATTGCAGATTAATTTGGAGGAAGATTGCTGATAGATGGTTAATAATAACGTAAATCACATAGTACTATCATAGTAACCTGTACAGTATATCCCTTGAGGTATACCAGAATTTGATGATATAATTTTCACCCAAGAGCACAGTGTAATTGGTGCAATTCCAGATTACTAGTCCATCCTTATTTATTTAATATCCCATGTATGGAATAAGTGCTAACAGGATGGAGAATGAGGAGATAAGAAACAGGCATTAGAAAAGTACTAGCTAGTTTTCCTTATTTATTATGAAAATAAATGAAATAATGCTAGAACAGGGGTATAGAGAAAATAATTCAACTGCTATTTATGTGGCTGACTGTTCCACTCTTCTTGCTGCCTAAAAAAAAAAAAAAAAACTGCTGCAACATTTAATATTTTATTGATGTGAAGTGTCGGTATAGCATTCTGTGGTTTGAAAATAGCCTCTTCTGATTAAAATTTTAAACTAGGAAACTGACAACAACAGACTGGAAAAGTACACCATTTTAACTCGCAAACCACAGAGTAAAAAGAATGTATTCTAATATATATGGCCAGCACATTTGTGCTAGCAAAATGGTATGTTAAAACTAAGAGCAATTCAAATTACATTTATCACTGGTATCAGAAGTCAGTGGCATGTGAGAGAAATAGTAAATGTCCACCAACATTTATCTATTTCAATTACAACAATTAATAATTTTGTAAACAATACTGGAAACCAAGTTCGTAGCATGTGTATGTAGTTGGGAAAAGTGCAAATAATTAATAAAATAATGATCAAGCTGATATCAAATTGCAGCTTAACTCACCTGGATGAACTAGCTGTAATATCCATCAGATGATTTACTGCAGAGCACAAGAGGGATCGATCGATGCAACAGCATCTTAGCAACAAAGGTAATCGTGATGTTATTACTGGAATATCATCTACATCAATTTTTCCTTTTTGAGCACAGTTATCTTCCTTCTTGATGTCCAAATTCTTCTTTTCGACTGCTTCATCAAGAATGTAGTCAACCACACACCTGATTTGATTCTCTTTCAAGGCCAAAACATCTTCTTCACTATAATGCTGTAAAATAGCTCTTTTATTTTCAGATGAACACACACATTTAAATTAATCTCAATGGTTTTAAAATTACTCAGTAGGTAGTTTCAGACAGTGAAACTACCTTATATTTCCAAAAAAGGAAAATGGTTGGTAAAATACCAACTAGATTTCAAGATTAACAGCATAAATTCCCAACTTCTTTATTTCGGTTTTGAAATACATACATACGACAAATATGATCTCTTTAAATGAGTTTACAAACTCTAGTAAGCTGTAACGCAGCTTTGCCATTCAACCCTATTGTCATCTGGTATTAGCAGCTTGCTTTTTTTAAAATTAAACGGTAACAAAATGAAAGCATCATCTCTGATAGGCGGCACCTGTGAATAAGTTTCGTTAAACTTGTGCTCCCGAATTTTATCGTAATTGCAAGTATTTTTTGTGCAAAATAACCAGTAAATGGAAAACTAACAGAGGGTACTAAGGAGCTGATTATTTCCACACAACTCGTAAGTACCCATAGTCCTTCATATCAGTTATTTTTACAATTAAAAAAACAGCCATGTGAAAGCGCCCACAAAGAAAGATTACTTCGAGTCCCATTAGCACAGTGGATAGTCAACAAACCGAAGGACAATAAGTGCCGCAGCTGCGAATCCGAAGTTACCGAAAGGAAAAAAGGTATATTGTGCAATTTCTGTTGCAACTGGCTACATACTTCCTGTGCGAAAATAGATGACTCGGTGCACAAGCTTTTTATTGAATTGAACCAGTCTTTATTCTGTTTGATGTGCCTTCCTTCTGTTAAACAGCTGCTGAACTTAGGTAAACGAGTTGAAAATCGCGAACAACACCTTAATAATACGATCGATACTTTCTCTTCCAAAATCCGAAAGGTGGAAACTAAGCTCGAGATACTCGACAACCAGCCGCCGATCACAAGTGCATCCATACCCGCTAATGAACTCCGTGATCTAATCGCATCAACGGTACACGGGCCGCTCGAGGCCAAAAACAGGAGACTCGATGGCATTATTCTGAACTTTCCAGAGGAAAATGGTAAATCATTAAAAGAAGACGTCAGCAAACTAGTAGGTGAATGCAACTTCGATCCCGGAAACATTGTCAAATGGCATCGTTTCGGACCCATAAACAAAAGAAAGGACGGAACAAACTTTCCACGTCTCGTGAAAGTGATCTGTGATACACTGACAAACACAAACACATCCAAATTAATAACGCTGATAAATAGCAAGCTAAAGGACAGTTACCTTCCCACCCACACACCCAAATGCACGTACATGCTCAACCTGATTTAACCTTTGCACAAAGGGGACAAAGACGCCAACTCCGAAGACAAATAGAAGAAAAATGCCAAAATGGAGACAACAGCTGGACCATAGACTACAAACAAACCAAACAGGTTCAAAAACAAAGTGACAGCACTAGTAGTCACCAAGGAGACCAGTATGCAGGCACATTTCCTATTGCATAGGAAATGTGCAAGACCCTTGTGGTCAAAGCCATGCCTCATAAAACCATGCATATCCACTACACCAACATCCGTGGTCTCAACTTCAACCTTAATAGTGTCCATTATCATCTGCAGTCAACCAAACCCCACCTACTCTTCTTAACAGAAACTGAAATCTCACCCAGCACTATCCATCCAAACTATACACTATTTAACTCCTTTCGACCCAAGGGTGGCATCTGTGCATATATTCGCCAGAGAGCACCTAACCTAGAATTGCCAAACTTCGACCTTCTTTGGTTAAAATATCCCTCTCCCACTCAGTCAAATTCATCTGCTGTCTCTATCGCTCTCCTAATACCACCAACCACTCTGAGCTCTTTAATTTCCTCTCCTTAAAAGTTGATTTTCTTTGATCCCACTCGCCTAATAGTGAAATCATCCTCCTAGGTGATTTTAATGTCCATAACACTAACTGCCTTTCCTCCTCCAGTTGTACAGATCCTGCAGGCAGAGATGGTGAAATATTTGCCTTCACCAACGACATTACACAAATTGTTCACAAGCCGACCAGAATACCAGATAACCCAAATCACTCCCCAAATACCCTAGATCTCTTCCTTACCAATGACTCTTCCAAATATATAGTGAATGTAGTGAGCCCCATGGGTAATTCTGACCACAACCTAGTGCTCATCTCCTGCCCCATGCAACAACGCTTACACAGTCACACCCACACAAAAGTAGTTTGACATTATAACAGTGCCAAATGGGACAGCCTCTGAGACTACTACTACTATGCTTCATTTCCATGGCTGGACTATTGTTTGCAATAGTCCAGTCTTCCAATCCAAACATATGCACCGAACGTATCACCAAAGTAATCCTCACTGCCATGAAAACATGCATTCCCCACACTTCTCTGAACTGCTGTCCCCTATCCAAACCCTGGTTCTCCAAAAGATGTGCCAAGGCTGTACAAATGAAAAATCAGGCATATCTCAACTGGCTCAAATTAAGAACCCTATCCTCCTTCAGTGCCTATACTGAAGCTTGAAACAGATGCAAAAAAATTATCAATGATTCCATTTGAATGGGCAAAAAGCAGGAAACTTGCATCTTGTCCTAGCAGCAGCCATGCCTTTTGGTCTCTTGCCAAAGCAATTGGTCACAACTTTTGCCCTACACCAGCGCTTCCCAAACTGTGGGCCGCGGCTCCCTTGGGGGGGCCGTAGGTTTTGTTGAGGGGGGGGCCGTGAAATAATGAAAACAAACTTAAAATGTTTTAAGACTAAGTAGATTTTTTTTATTTTAAAAGAAACGTATTTAACTTTTATTTATTATTTCTTTTTTGTTATTTTTTATATTTTAATGGAAAAATTCACACATTGGTGTTGGTTCACAAACTTTGCTTCCTGTTTATTTCGGTGCTTAATGAATATTAGTAAATATTGCTTATTCATATGTTTCATTTCAAAGCAGTGGTTAATTGCATTTATTTCGAATGCTCTCCAGGGAAGCTCCAAATCTTCCTGTCTCTTTCATCACGTGTTTGTAATCCGGGACTGTTGATATTGACTTTATATACATATCAAAACTCGTTTTATATTATCACTGTCATCCGAGCTAGTTTTCTGTTACCAATAAAAGTTTCGCATATACTTAACACATGAAAAAAAACTTAAACAAGTTCATGTGGGGAGATAGTAACTAGCTTGCAGTGGTAAACAACACACCCTCCCTAACAGCCACTATACTGCAGAGGCAATAAAAACAAGTACTTTTATTATGCCAGTGAATAAGGTATGAGGAGTCTATGTAATATATTTCTCAACAAACCATGCAATTAGAGACAACTGGGATAAAAACACACTAATTAATGAATACATGTCCCCTCATACAGAAACCATGCTGTATAGACTGAAACAAAACCATATGTTGCATGGGCAAACACAGTATCTAACTAAAAACTATTGTTATTAATTAGATGTATGTGAGTTCGATTTCCCAAGGCAGCAATAAAATTCAACCGAACGTGTTAAAATTCGTAAAAGTGTTAAAACTAAGTAATATATATATATAATGAATGTTATGGCAGTTTCACATATGGAATTCGGTTGAAGAGAGAGTAAGCATTTCAACTGAATTGTCAGCTATGCTTTTATCTTTCGGTTGCGTGATCTTTTGTTAATACCGCACCAATCTATGCACGTTTTAATAACCTGCCTTTGCTGTCTGTTTCGTGTTAGGCTTAATTACCGTAAAGGGAGAAAAGTCACAAAAGAGAAAAATGTTCCTGGTCCGGGGATTCCCTTATTCAGGTAATATTCACTAATTTCATGTTATCAGTCTGTGGTGTGCCAGTATCAGTAAGTGGTGATATTATTTGATCTATTCTACGTTAAAAAATTTAACCCCGAGATGGATAAGTGGCTGATAAAAAATTAAAAAAAATATTCCTGTGAACAATCAGAAGAAGCAGAAACAGACTCAAAAAAAAAAAAGGACAGTATTTCATATTTTACCAGAACAGCCCGCATCGTCTTCAGAACCAAACAGTAAGAGGCAAAAAATGTAATATATGCATTTGATGTTTGCAATATTCGCTGTGTATGTTTTGTATTGAATATAAATACAATAAATATTATAATAATATATCTCTCTATTATGATTTTTTTTCGAAGGGGGGGCCATGAAATATTTTAATTTTTGCAAAGGGGGCCCTGACATCAAGAAGTTTGGGAAGCACTGCCCTACACTACTCCCACCCCTATCATACCCAGATGGCTCAATTGCAACATCACCCACAGAAAAAACTAATCTCCTGGCTTCACACTTTGCCTCCAATGCATGCATAACTGACAATGGCAAATGCCCAACATACAATGCCCCCCTGTATCCTTTTTTCCAGAAAGATATCATAAACCTGTTGTCAAAATTGCATTCCTCCAATTGTCCTGAAGGTCTGTGCATACTCTCTTACTCGACTGGTATATATCCCAAAGCCTGGAAATTGGTCTATATTCAACCCATTCCTAAAAAGGGTGACAAATTGCCATCTAACTATCACCCTATCTCTCTCACTGCAATCCTATCTAAAGTGATGGAGAAAACCCCAATTCTCAACTCCTACTCTACTTTTAAGGTACCCAGCTATTAAGCCCATCAGTATGGATTCCGTCAATGCCGATCCACAAGTGACCTGCTCTCATATATCGCCCATCTCTGGACACATGCCATGGAAAAATTTGGTGAATCCCAATAGTTGCAATTGATATCTCTAAGCCTTTGACCAGGTCTGGCTCAAAGGCTTACTAAGCAAACTTCCATCATTTGGACTGTCTCAGGACTTCTGCAGATGGATTGCCAGCTTTCTGTCTGGACCCCACACTATGTGTAATGGTAGATGGCTCCCTATCCTCCCACCATCCAACTAATGCTGGGGTCCCACTAGGTTCAGTTCTCTCACCGACCCTGTTCCTGTATATCAATGACCTACTTCAGTTGACATCCAATGCAATACAGTTTTGTAGATCACAGCACATTGAACTCCTCCCTTTCATTTGATAAACTTATCCTACACAACTCACTTCAAACCACAGAACATCAACCACAACTTCCCTTAATTCAGATCTCCAAGCCATCCTCCAATGGGGCTCAGATAACCTCATCAACTTCAATGCTAGTAAAACCCAGTTCTGTCTTATTTCTCATAAAAAAGAACCATTTTCCCCAGTATTATTTTTGAAAACACTCAAATCCCAAACAAGATGAAATTTCTCTTCTCGGAATTACCTTGACATCAGGCCTCTCCTGTCATAAACACATCACAACCATTGCATCCACAGCTTCCAAAAAACTAGACTTTCTCTTTCGCTCAAAATGTTACTTCACCTCAAAACAGCTGTTAACCTTATACTAATAACAAATCTGCCCAGCTATCGAATACTGTTCTCACATTTGGAGTGAGAACAGTATTAGTTCAAAATGCTTGACTCAATACAGACGAGAGCAATTAGACTGATAAATGACCCACCTCTCACCAACTCATGCCCCCCACTTTCACATAGATGATTAGTCTCTGCAATTTGTATATTCTATAAATATTTCCATGGAAAATGTTCATCTGAAACAGCATCAATAATTCCCCCACTCTGTACTAAGCCCATTAGAACACATACACCTGCCACCCAACATCCTTTCACAGTACACCTTGAAACCCACAGAAGAAGTTTCTTTTCCTCCTCCTCCTTCATCCCTGCTACTGCTGTACAGTGGAACAGCCTTCCCCCTGATGTATTTCCCAAAAAATACAATATACAGGCTTCTAAATCGAAAGTCAACCTCCTTTCCCATCACACTACCCACATATGGTACTCAAGTACTATAGGTTGACTAGGAAAAAAAAAAAAAAACCATCACGAGGGATTAAATTCCTGAATGTCTCCCATCTCACAAATATCCACAAGTACATACATATTTTCCAAAATAAAGAACAAACGTTTTCAGAAGTGTTTTTTTATGTTATATAGAATACCTGAGCTAAGTGTGTGTATGTGTGGATAAGTAGTCAAAGAAAGAAGGACCCTATTTATATATGTGTGGAATAATGCTAAAATTCAGAAGCCTATATATGATTCTCTGCAACCTAACAAATCAATTCATGTTACAGAAACTACCCTTACAATTAAGTATGTCCCAAAAAAAGGACACACACACACACACACACACACACACACACACACACACACACACACACACACACACACACACACACACACACACACACACACACACACACAAGCACTATGATATAAAATCAAGAAAGACAGTAAGGATGAAGCCTAGCCTCAGGTGAGCAAAATATTCATACAACCCAGGATGAACAGAAACATCAATGTCTATACATGGATTTCAGGGTATCAAATCCAAGATATTTAAGAACTGTAGCCAAGGGATTATCTGGTATTAGTAGCTCAAGGATAATGAGATTCACTCAATTAGCCTTGAACTTAGTGCAACCACAGGAGTCTAGAGAGCCATCTTAAGTTATATGTAAAATGCTGTATGCATAATCTTCATGCATAGCAATCGATAGTTTGTTCTGTAAAATGCAAAAATTATTTATACAAAACATAATATACTTTGAAATAAGCTGATCTTAACTCATGCTTCTATATTTTATCATTTTCAAGTGTTCTCCTCAAAAACTCTACCAAAAAAAAAAAAAAAAAAATCACAGCAACAAGTCCTAAAGGAGTTATCAACTTAACAATTTATCAACTGCACAATGTTCTTGTGCAGTTGATAAATTGTTAAGTGTCCCAAAACAGTTCTTTTTTAGGGGATACACTAACTATACCAAATGCACAAAGCAAAGATGCCAGCTACAAAGCAAAAAATCGACACAAAATGCTATAATTGGAGACTAGTATCACTGACAAAATCTTAGTGTGCACTTTCTGTTGTCATTACCTGCTTACTGTGCCAATATAGACAAAATATCAAAACTTAAACATGAACCAAACCAGCCTTTCTTCTGTACACTATGTTCCTCATCAGTAAACCAATTCCCCAGCTTGGGAAAGCATGCTGACAGCCTAGAGTGTCTCATCACTATTAATAAGACTCTCTTTCCTACAGAATCAAATCACTGGAAACCAAGCTTGGCCGCTCAATGATTAGTACTTCAATGTAATTAATTCAACCTTTCACTGATAACACCAACAAACTATATCACCACATTGCATCAATAGTATATGATTAGAATGAAGCCAAAAATAAGGAGTTTAATGCTATCAATTTCGACTTATACACAGAAACTGATATCATTAAGTTATCTGGTGAATGTAACTTTGATTCCAGAAAAATTGAAAGGTGCCAACGCTTTGGACCCATGAACAAAGGAAACGTTCATTTTGACCTAGAAATGAAAAGCTTAGAAACCTGTTACTGCATACGCAATAGAAGAATTTCATGACTTGTTAGATATAAAAACAAAAAAGAAGTTATTACAATGAATGTAAAGAACAAAAAACCTTACAAAACTAACAAGAATTTCACTTCTAAAGTTAACAAAAAATATTATTAGAAAAACAATTTTATTTAAATGAAATAAAATACAGGTTCCATATTTACAAAAATATATATTCTTTATGAGACTGAACATAACTAAATTCTGTTTACTTGGTGTGTGTACACCAAGTAAACAGAAGGTATGGTGAATGTTAGAATTCAAGAAAGTTTATTATTAAGTGTAAGTTATGGAGACAAACTGAAGGAGTGTATATTACAAAGCATAGTAAATAAGAAAGGAATACGTGATTAAGACATACATGTCAGTGAGAGGAGTTTAGTAGATAGAGGAATATTTCAGGACAGAAAATAAGAATGGGAAATCATCCCAGGTAGTGAAAAAACCCTACTTCTAATATTTTTCAAGAAACATGGCAAGTGATTTGAGTGAATTGCCAAAGACTGTGAATGCGAGGATTGGGAATGAATTTAAGACATGGTATGATCAGCACTGTATTAAAAATTACAATATGAAAAAAGAACTTGACAATATTAGTACTGAAAGGGGGTCGCTTAAGGTTCAAAGAAAGATAACTGGGAGGAGGCCTTCACATAGCCTTTTGAGGAAAGCAGAGAAATCGGTGGGCCTTAGTACCTAATGTCTAAGTCCTCATCTTCTTGCACTGCAACCAGTTAGAAAGTATCTATCTAAAATTGTTACCACCCATCCTTTTTCCTTTCATTGTCCAAGAAAGGGGACGGGTAGCAATTTTGGATCCAGCCAAACAAATTGCATTGGCTGGATTTTTTGTATTGGCACAAAGAAAAAGAAAAAGAAAATTTAAATTAAAATGTCATAGTAGTCAGAGTGTCACCCAGTTAGACAATGTCTACTGTTTTTGTCAGGGAATGAAAAAGTCGGCTACTGAAAGAAACTTAACATCAGCAAAATTCAAGACAGACACCATCAACTTAACAAACGTCGACAGAAAAGAGGTATAGATAGAAGAATCAGAAATATAATGCCAATATAATTGGCATTATATTTCTATATAATGTATATTCCCAGATGTTATTAAGTATAGAAATATACTTAATAACATCTGGGAAATGACTAATAATGACTGAGAAAAGGAAGGAGCAGCTATAGCATTCGATGCTAAACATTGAGATGATCTTTAATGGCAAGTGATATGTGCATAAAGGTTCTAATAAGGAAGAACTGAATGGATTGTTTGAATCATAAGAGAAGACAGATGACATAAATAAAAAAGGAAACATTGGTCCTGGTTGGAGACCTAAACAGCAGAGCAGGAAATGAATAGACATATAGAGATGTTTTTGTGAAAATTTGTAGAAAATACTGATAATAGCAGGTGCCCTGCTGATGTTCAGGTCACGAACTAGTCCTTATTAACACAATGTTCCCAAACATAAAGATATGTACAAATTCATACTGACTATATTGTTGTTGAGAATGATATCTTCATACTGGTTCAGGATATAAGAGTATACAAGGGATTTGAAATAGGAAGTGATCATAGTTTTGAGCAGGGTGAAATTAAATATAAAAAAAAAAACATGTAAAAAAAGTTTTAACAAGAATGAAAGTTGAGCAGATTTCAGAGGTGAACTATAGTCTCAAATAAAATTTTATTATTAAAAAATGAAATAGTTTAAAAATAAGAATCAAAGCTTGCAGATTTTCAATGGCAAACTTAAAGAAGAGACTGATTTAGTCAGAGAAGCATGTGGTGAGGTTTCCTGTAAGGATAGAAAATTCAGAACACTATGGTGGATTTTGATGTGCTCTTTAACTTCCTGAATTTAAAGAGCACATCGAAATCGAAAGTTTCTGACAAGCAAGTCAGCTTGTGCTGTCAGTGAATACAGAGAAAAATGTAAGAAAGTGAAAGGTAACATGTACATTCAAGGTAAGGAGAGACACGATGTCTTGAGTAATTCTTCTGAAGACGGTTAACCTCCCTACTGGCTAGGACATCTATAGACGTCCAACTAAATCTGGATATGATTCAGCCCACCTGGTTAAAGAACCTGGATAAGAAGTGCAATTTGACTGTCATATCCATTAGAAAGTGTGATAAACCCTCACGCTGAAGAGAACGGTTAATCGGATTATCACCCGTTCATAGCTGCCTCTCAGTTGCTTATAACAAGAAATGGACTTTCTTGTTCCATGCTGGTGAACTGGATTTTAGTTATATATGATAGACTAAAATTAGAGAATTTATTTATATTTTTGTTTTCTCTTTTTATTGTACAATACAATTT